>NC_050068.2:184382408-184475828 GCF_009764565.3 Dermochelys coriacea | reverse complement strand
TATGGTCTGGTTGCTTCCCGATGGGGCCCTTGGTACAGCCCCCTGGCCCAGCGGGACGGGCAGACAGGTGCGGCCCCCGACGGGGCTCTTGATGGTTGACCTGAATGCTGGGGCGATAGGGGGCGGCGGAGGGAGGATAGCAGCCCCTGGTGGGTCGGGACGGGCAAACACAAAGGCCATTCCCTGGGAGTCATCTGTTGGAAAGGGGAAGGAGACTGTCCCAGGGGTGGCAATAATATCTCGGGAGGTGGGCGGGAGAAGGGCAGGGGCAGCGGTAGAGGTGAGAGTCTGGGTCGAGAGAGGGCTCTCACCGATGCCGGGCGCAAGCTGTCTGGTGGATTTGGCAGCCACGGCATCAGGAGGTGGACTTTCTTCTGTAGGGTCCTCTCCCGGAAAGGAGGTCGAATGCTCCTCACCAGCGAGGGATGCCCCTGGTGGCTCAGGTTCCAGCCGCGTGGCACTGGCCGTCGCCTCAACTGGCTCGGTGGCTCTCAGCAGGGTGCCTTCTGCAGCCGGGTTGATGGAGGAGTCCAGGGGCTCCTCGGAGGTGGGAGCAGAAGCAACGGTTAGGGGGAGGGAGTATGGGGAAAGGGGGGCTGGAAAGAAGTCGCCCAGATCGAGGCCCGCTGGCATAGGATCGTCCTCCCCTTGGGTGACTGGGGTCAGACCCAGGGCCTCGATCTCCTCATATATAGAGGGGAAATTGTTTTCCGCTACCCCGGGATTCTCCCCGCCGGCACCTGACGCGATGGTTACTTCGGGGCACACTGGGGTTTCAGATGGTGCCTCGGGGGTCTTGGAGGGGAGGGACTCCCGTGGAGGGGAGATACCGTCTTCCAGTGCTGCCACGTCTTCCCCAGCCGGCTCTGGTGGGTGGAACACACCCGTGGGTAGAGCGGAAGGCTCGGCATCGGTGCCCCCCTTCCTGGTCTTCCGGGGGGCCTCCGCGTCAGATGGGAGGAGCGGAGCTCGAGCCTTCCGCTTTCCCCGCTTCCCCTGGACTAGGGCCCAGCCCTCCATGGCATCATCCGGGGGCTGGCTAGCAGGGGTTGTGTCAGGGGGCAGAGGCCATGGCTCAGGGACTCGAGGGGGTAACGGTGGGGCAGCACAAGGGAGGGAAGATTCCCCTTGGGGCGGGCCCTCTCCCATGCTTGGCGCTGTCCCTGCCGCACCCTCCTCCACAGGCCTCGCCAGATTGCAAGCAGCGGGGGCGGGGTTCTCCCGCTCGTCTGGGCATAGTGGGGGAGGTGCCCTTTGGGCCTGAGTGGGAGCAATGGTGGATTGTGAAGGAGGAGGGGCGGTTTCAGGTGCCGGGCAGCCAGGGGCGTCGGCGATGATGGGGCCGGTGCCCTGCCGGGGCTCGGGGGTCCTGGATGGCCCTTCTTCCCGGGCCAGGGGGCAGTCCCTCCGGACGTGCCCCATCGCCCGGCAGAGGTAGCACCGGGCCTCCCCAGTGGAATAATGCACCCTGTAACGGGCCCCCTGGTAGGGGACTAGGAAGGACCCCTCCAGTGCCTCTCCGTCGCGCGCCGCCGGCAGCAGTTGAAGCTGCACTTGCCGGCGGAAGGAGAGGACGTGACGGAGGGCGGGGTCTTTGCAGCCCAACGGGAGAGGGCTGATGACAGAGATGGGCTTTCCCAAGGTAGAAAGGGTGGGTACAGGGCTGCATTGGGGAGAAAGGGAGGGACGGAGGTCAGGACCAGGCGGACGCCCAGATCCTCTAGCGGCTCTAAGGGGACGAACACGCCCCCCACCGCCAGGCCCTTCTCCACCGCCTCCTGGGCGGCGGCCTCCGATGCTAGGAAGAAGACGACCTTGCCATACATTTTGGAGGCCGCCACAATGGCCGTGGGCCCCACCACCCTCGCCAATGCCCGCACATAGGTCTCCACGTGGGGTGAGGCGGGCACCAGGAGGCAACGGACGCCGTGCTTCCTGGTCATGGTGGGAAAGGGGCCCCGGCCGCTATAGATGGTAGCGGAGGCGGTGGGCTGGAGAAATGATGTAGCGGCAGGCGGGGGGCTGCCGCCACCTGGGCGTATGCTCTGGGGGCCGGGGGAGGGACACCTGCAGAGCTGGTGGAGGGAACAGCGGGGAGGGGCGCCCCAGCTGGAGATGGGGCCGGGGCATTGGGGGCAGCCCCTGCCATGGAGGGCCTGGTCTTTTTAGCGGGGCCCTTCCCCTTCTTCTTCCCCTGGCCCTTCCCGCCGGCTGGGAGGACTCCCCCCAAATCTGAGGGGGTGAGAGACGTGGCAGCAGTGGAGGTCACCCCGGTGCCCGTCGCTGCTGGTGCCCCAGCGGGGGCGATGGCAGATGGTTTGGCAGCGGACGTAGAAGCTTGGGGGGGTGACAGAGGGGCAGGCGGGGGAGGGGGAGCTCGGGCTACTGGAGAGGTCTCACCCGTCTCATCCCCCGCCATCATGAGCAAGGAGGAAAGGGGGACACCAAAAGGAGGAGGGGAGAGGGGAAGCAGGTCGACCACTCCTCCCCGCTAGGCTGCAGGCAGGGGAGGAGGGCGCCAAAAGGGGTGGGCTGGACGGGGGCAATCAGGGGTTAGGGGTCAGTCACCGACACAAGGTGGAAATTCCGGCTCCTCTTGGTGCACTAGGGGAGGGGGGGATATAACAACATTGAGGGTGCAGTGAAGAGGGTTGCAACTAAAAAGGGGAATTGCACAAGCGCCTGGGAGGGGGCATGGGCACACGGAGCGAGGGGCTAAGCGGTCTGGGGGTAGAACAGGGAAACCAAGGGGCTAGCTTCAGAGGCTGGGGCGGGGCAAACAAACAAAGGCTGCAGAAGGAAATGGGCGGGGCAGGCAAACAAACTGAAGCTAGTAAGGGGGGCTGGAGCAAAAGAGGAGGCAAAGCAAGTGGCAAATGGGGCAGGTAGTAAAGGGCAAAGCTGGGGGATAGGCAGTCCAGGGGGGGCACATGTGCCCATGTGCACTTGCACAAGTCTTTTTTAGCTTGCTGCTGCTTCTGGCCCAACGGGTGGAAATAGGGCGTGGCAAGCCAAGCAAGCAGCTGAGTCCAGAGGCAGGAGCTGAGGCAGATGGTATACAGCCAGTGGGGGTGGTGGAGGGGGCAGCGGTGGTAGTAATAGTGGTGGGGGTTGGGGGGGACACACAGATGGATCAGGGGGCAGCTCCACGCCACACCCCCGGTGTCCCTACAAACACAGTCAAAACCCCCACCACAAGAGCACAGTTTGAAATTACTCAGTCTTAGGTCCCCTCCACGGTGGTCTGCAAAGTCTCTAGGTGCTGCCCCACTGGCAGATGATCCTCTTCTTCTCCTCCTCGGGCTTCAGCAGCTCCAGGCAGCGGCCTCTGCAGCAGCAGCAGCTCCAGGAACTCCAGGTGGTCGTCCAGGCAGGCAGAAAGGACCCCTCTCAGGTGATGGTGGTGGTGGTATCCACAACAGCAGTGGCTGGGGTCCCCACTCCTCCTCTCTGGGGAGTGGGCTAGCAGCCCCCTCCCCACCCCAGGGCTGCAGTTGGAGCAGTAGCAGCACCCAAGAGTGGGGGGTCCAGCAGCCCAGTAGCAGAGAATGGGGGGTGTCTGGCCCAGCCAGGGGAGCAGCTGGAGCAGCAGGGAGAGCTTAGGGCCTAGTAGCAGCAGGAGTAGCAGCTTCCCACCTCCCTCCAAGCTAGAAGGCTATGGGAGAGCAGTGAGAGGGAGAAAGAGAGATTCACTCCAGGCTAAACAAATCCCTGGCACCAGGATCAGTGAAATGGAAGCTGCTGCAGGTCAATTAAGACACCTGGGGCCAATTAAGAACTTTCCAGGAGGCAGGGAGAAGGCTAGGTTGATTGGGACACCTGAAGCCAATCAGGGACTGGCTGAATCTAGTTAAAAGCCTCCCAGTCAGTCAGGTGGGTGTGCATGTCAGGAGCTGTGGAAGGAAGTTGTGCTGTTGGAGAGACTGAGCAGTACACACCATATCAGGCACAAGGAAGGAGGCCCTGAGGTAAGGGTAAAGTGGAGCCTGAGGAATTGAGGGCTGCTGTGGGGGAAGTAGCCCAGGGAATTGTACATGTCATGTTTCTAAAAGGTCAGCTACTATAGCTGATACTATTAGGGTCCCTGGGCTGGAGCCTGAAGTAGAGGGTGGGCCTGGGCTCCCCCCTTTGACCTCCCACCCCAATTAATCACCGAGACTGGGAGACAGCAGAGACTACGCAAGGGAGGATAGCTTCTCCTCACCTCTCTTGCTGGCTTATGATGAAAATGGCTCAGTAGACTGTGACCCTTGTCTCTAGAGAGAGAAGGGTTATGTGGAGGGTCATGGTGAGTCTCTGAAACTAGTGAAATCTGCCAGGAAACGCGGGACCCATGGAGAGAAGGACAAAGCTTAGTCACAATGGAACAACGCTAACCATGTTAGCAACTTTGAACTGCAGATCTAGTTCATAATCAAGATTTCCCTGTAACTCCATGACCCAAACAGTTAATCCTAAACAATATAGCTCGAATAGTCTTCAGATAAAACTACTTGAATGCTCACACCCCACAGAAGTGGGTGCAATAGAAGAAAGTGATCTTTAATGATCTGGAGGAGGGCGTAGTGGAGTAGGAGCTTTGCCAGCAGATCAAATGATGTGATTGCTCCCCTCTATTTGGCATTGGTGAGGCCTCATCTGGAGTATTGTGTCCAGTTATGAGGAGAGGCTGAGGGAACTGGGATTGTTTAGTCTGCAGAAGAGAAGAATGAGGGGGGATTTGATAGCTGCTTTCAACTACCTGAAAGGAGGTTCCAAAGAGGATGGATCTAGACTGTTCTCAGTGGTAGCAGATGACAGAACAAGGAGTAATGGTCTCAAGTTGCAGTGGGGGAGGTTTAGGTTGGATATTAGGAAAAACCTTTTCACTAGGAGGGTGGTGAAGCACTGGAATGTGTTACCTAGGAAGGTGGTGGAATCTCCTTCCTTTGAAGTTTTTAAGGTCAGGCTTGACAAAGCCCTGGCTGGGATGATTTAGTTGGGGATTGGTCCTGCTTTGAGCAGGGGGTTGGACCTGAGGTCCCTTCCAACCCTGATATTCTATGATTCTTTGAAAGTAGGCCTCCTCTTCACTGCATATGTGTGACAGGGTAAAGAATTGCATGCTTGTCAGTGCATGGCAGACTATCCCATGACTGCACTGTTGAGGTTTGCATGCTGCTGTCATGCTCTGTGTCTGCACTGGCATTGTATCTGGCTGTGACAAGCAGTGCAGCTATATGGGAGCTTAACCCAAGATTCATAGCGCCAGAAGTCACTGCGTCACACTCTGCTCACATTTGCAGGCTGTTGTGGGGCAATTTATCTTGAGACCATAGGAGGAAGAGGCCTAGGTCCACAATTGCCTGACAGTAACCCAGCTGGTGTGGTGGTGTGCTGTTCTGCTGTTCCATGTGAATTTCCCTCTCCCTAATTGCCAGGTCTAAGAAGTGCTGCTTTTTATCAAGGCAGAATTTATTTTTCATGCTTCTGCACAAGCTGCAGCTGGGCAATGTTGGCTGGGGGTTCAGAAGCTGTTTTGGGTCTAGAAAAGATGAACGCGGCAGCTTGCAATTAATAGCAGTACAACAACAGCAACTGAATGGGACCATGTAGACATGGAGGCCTAGACTGAGCAGATTTTGTTTTTAAAGACAGATGACACCTATGCACGTCTGGGCAAGGAATACAAGCACATATTGGTGGGACCACATTGTCGTTGAAACACAGGATGACCAGCAACGGGCCCAGAACTTTTGCAGTTTTGAAGAGAGGAACATTTCTGAGCTGTACGAGGACCTTGCCCGGCACTTGAACAGCAGAGTCCCAAGAGGAAAGGGCCAAGAATGGTCCAGAAGCATTTTGTGATTTCCCTGTGGAAACTGGCAACCCAGACTGCTACAGGTCTGTTAGCAATCAGTTTAGGATTGGGAAATCTACCCCAGTGGTCGCTGATGGTGGTGGTGGTCACTGAAGTATGCAAAGTAGTTAATGCCGTGCTCTTCCCCAGGCTTGTCAGTATTGGAAATAATGCAAAGTTTGGAGTGGATGAGCTTCCCAAGCTGTGCAGGTGCAATTGATGGGATGGGATGCGATGCATATAACCATCCTATGTGCTCCATTTCGAATAAGTGAGTATATTTACAATGTTCATCATTCCGCAGGCCCTTGCGGATTACCATGGCATATTCATGGGCACCTATACTGAATGCACTGACAAGGGGCATGATGCTAGGGTGTTCCATAAGTCTGGCCGGTTTCAACTCAGGAAAGTAAATATATTATTCCCCATTAATACCACAATCATCAATGGGATGTTCATGACGACATTGATTTTAGGAGACCCGGCATCTCCTCTGAGTGGTGAGTCAAATACTGTTGAATTTATTAACAGGCAGGTGGAAAGAAATTGGCAATTGCCCTTGATTTCATACAATCTTATTCTCAATCTATGGATCCACAAGTGAAAAATAATAGTTTTTATCTCAAAAGAAAGTTGTTCCCTTGCCGTTCTCATTCCTAGACTTCTACTTGTTGAGAACTTTTGTCAAGGCGTTAGCCCCAGAGAACAAATGGCAAGTAAATGCTACCTTACAACTATCCAAAAGGTCTTGTAGGATGGGGGGCAGGGGGAAAGGAGGGAAATATAGACAGAGGAGTGAGGGCACAGTTATCTGAAAACATAGCAGCAATGGTGATTTTGTTGCAGGCTGTGGCAACCTTACAAAAAGTTGTGCTACTTCCGATACCAGAATGGAGGAAAGACCGTTGTTCTAGGCATTGGGGATGAGACCCTCCATAGACACCCAGGAAATTTTTCTATGTCTTGTGACAGATAAACTAACAAGTGACTGGAGAGGGATTGCAAGTTACATTGGAGGCAGAGTGAGGCTTGCCCTACCAAGGAATCTCAGAAACGACTTAGAATTTTCCACTCAGTAAAACTTCTATTTTAATACTACCCAGAAATGAACAAAAATCAGCAATGAACCAGCTGCTGTACTAATATCAGGGTGTCTTAATATGCAGGTGGTTTAGGATGACAGTGAGCATCTTTAAGCATAGTTTCATGGCCATTTATATTCTGGCTGGGATATGGCCATGAACCTTTGGTATTAATGCTTTTTCGTGAAAAAGGAAAAAAACTACAACCGAAAACCCACTGCAGTCAGTCACTGTAAAATGTTGTTGCTGCTGTTCTTTTTTTTGCCTTTTCTTGCCACATGTCCACCAGTTTAAACTGAGTATTTGGAATCAGGAGAGAGGAAGGGGCTAACCAGAGCAAGGAGCATAATGATAGTACTTCCACCCACAAATGAAGGAGAAGCTAGGACTATAGTGTAATAAACCCATCTGTAGCAGGGTAGCTGGTCCCTTTAAGTGAAACTTGGTTCAGCTCTCCTGTTCCATTCCAAGTGCTCTCAATTGGACAAATAAAGAGGGCAGGACAGCACCTGGGGGCTACACAAGGTCAGACAGAAGAATGGATGACTATATTGGAAGATAAAGGACTTCTCAAGTAAAAGAACTATGCAGGTCAGAATAGGGAAATCCTACTCTAGCATATATACAATCCCAAATGGCACTTCATTTGTGGGGGTGTCATCAGCTCTAGCTTATTCAATACAATGATAAATAGCCCCAAAAGGATGTGCAGAGGCATTTCCTTGTTTGCAGATGACTATGCAATATGGGCTAAAAACAGAAACCAGGAAATAGCTGAGAAGTGACTCAATGAAGCACTTAGGAAAAATGCAGAATGGGAAAATGTGGGACTTTAAATTTTCAATTCTCAGAATTAAAGGAATGATATTCACTAAAGAAGATTAAAAGAAAAAGAGTGTAAACTGTCTCTGTGTGGACAGTAAATAGGTATAGTTAAAAGCTACAAATCCCTGGATGTAACATTTGATAGCAAGCTAACATGGAAGGATCACATTGAAAATACTGTAGATAAATGTAGAAGTAAAAATCAATCTACTTAAGTATTTCTAGAACCACTTGGGGTACGGATAAGAAAGCAATGCTAATGCTTTACAGATCATTATTAAGACCAATAATGGCATCTCTAAACAAATCATTTAGTTCAATATTAAAAATGAACCCAAGAAAACTAAATGCAATCCAACCCAAGACATGATGCATGGCATATGGTGCCTTCAGGTTTAGACAAAGGAAATGCAGTGGATCTAATTTACCTTGATTTCAGTAAGGCATTTGATATGGTTCCACATGGGGAATTATTAGCTAAATTGGAAAAGATGGGGATCAGCATGAAAACTGAAAGGTGGATAAGGAACTGGTTGAAGGGGAGACTACAACTCTGTCACACTGAAAGGTGAGCTGTCAGGCTGGAAGAAGGTTACCAGTGGAGTTCCCCAGGGATCAGTTTTGGGACCAATCTTATTTAATCTTTTTATTACTGACCTCGGCACAAAAAGTGGGAGTGTGCTAATAAAGTTTGTGGATGACACAAAACTGGGACGTATTGCCAATACAGAGAAGGACTGGGATATCATACAGGAAGATTTGGATGACCTTGTAACTAGAGTAATAGTAATAGGATGAAATTTGATAGAGAAAAGTGCAAGGTCATGCATTTAGGGATTAATAATAATTTTTTTTATAAACTGGCATCACTTGGAATTAACAGAGGAAGAGAAGGACCTCAGAGTATTGGTTGATCACAGGATGACTATGAGCCGCCAATGTTATATGGCCGTGAAAAAAGCTAATGTGGTCTTGGGATGCATCAGGCAAGGTATTTCCAGTAGAGATAAGGAGGTTTTAGTACCGTTATACAAGGCACGGGTGAGACCTCATCTGGAATACTGTGTGCAGTTCTGGTCTCCCATGTTTAAGAAGGATGAATTCAAACTGGAACAGGTACAGAGAAGGGCTATTAGGATGATCCAAGGAATGGAAAGCCTTTTTTAAGAAAGGAGACTCAAAGAGCTTGGCTTGTTTAGCCTAACCAAAAGAAGGCTGAGAGGAGATATGATTGCTCTCTATAAATATATCAGAGGGATAAATACCATGGAGGGAGAAGAATTATTTATGCTCAGTACCAGTGTGGACACAAGAACAAATGGATATAAACTGGCCATCAGGAAGTTTAGACTTGAAATTAACCATCAGATGAGTGAAGTACTGGAACAGACTTCCAAAGGAAGCAGTGGGGGCAAATGACATATCTGGCTTCAAGACTAAGCTTGATAAGTTTATGGAAGGGATGGTATGATGGGATAGCCTAATTTTGGCAATTAATTGATCTTCAACTATTACTGGTAGATATGCCCAATGGCCTGTGATGGGATGTTAGATGGGGTGGGATCTGATTTACTAGAGAGAATTCTTTCCTGGGTGTCTGGCTGGTGAGTCTTGCCCACATGCTCAGAGTTTAGCTGATCATTATATTTGGGGTCAGGAAGGACTTTTCCTCCAGGGCAGACTGGCAGAGGCCTTAGGGGTTTTTCGCCTTCCTCTGCAGCGTGGGGCCCGGGTCACTGGCTGGAGAATTCTTTGCGCCTCCAAGTCTTTAAACCACGATTTGAGGACTTCAATAGCTCAGACATAGGTTAGAGCAGGGGTCTCAAACTCAAATGACCACAAGGACCACATGAGGACTAATACATTGGCCCGAGGGCCGCACCACTGACCACCCCCCAGCTGCCCCACCTCCGCCCCCATTTCACCCCTTCTGTGAGGCCCCACCCCTGCCCCGCCTCTTCCCACCCCTTCCCTGTCCCCATTCCAACCCCTTCCCTGAAATACCCACCCCAACTCTGCCCTCTCCCTGGCCCCAGGAGGTGCAGGAGGGGTGCAGGGTGTGGCGGGGGCTCAGGGCAGGGGGTTGGGGTGCAGGAGGGATGTGGGGTGCAGCAGGGGGGTCGGGACAGGGAGTTCGGCTGCAGGAGGGGTTTGGGAATGGGGAACTGCAGCCAATGGGAGCTTTGGGGGTGGTACCTGGAGGAGCGGCCAGGGCAACACACAGACCCCTGTGCCCCCCTCCTCCGCTTCCCGGAGAGGCGCGGGGGCAGGGCAGGCAGGCAGGGAGCCTGCCCTGCCCCCGGTGCACACCGGGCCAGAGCCACTCTAGGTAAATGCTGGGGAGCACGGGGGTGCTTCGGGGAGCTGGCAGGCGGCAGAAAATAGCCCCATGGGCTGCGTGTTTGAGACTCCTGGGTTAGAGGTTTGTTACAGGAGTGGGTGGGTGAGATTCTGTGGTCTATGTTGTGCAGGAGGTCAGACTCGAAGATCCTAATATTCCCTTCTGACCTTAAAGTCTATGATTCTATGATTCATCATGACCCTTTGTGTGTAATGAAGATAGCTGCTGGTGAAAGGCCTGTTGCATTAAGAATGAAATTACTGGACTTAGTCTTTTGGACAAAGGTCACAGGGAAGATGAACAGGAAAGATGGAAACACCAAATAAATATATGAAGAATGTTGGAAATTCAGTGGACAACATGGGGGTGGGAGGGAACCAAAAATGCCTTATGTAATGGGATTAAAGTATGGGCAAAGTCAGAGTAAAGAAAGACCTAAAAGAAATTAGCATATATAGCCATGGGAAAATGCATTATAGTTGGAAAATCATACCCATGTCCGATATAAATATTGAACTATATAATGAATTTTAAAGGGGAAAAGGAGAGCTAACTGTATAAAATATAGCAAATCTATATTTGTGTGACAAATGGGGAAACCATTGTTAAATATTTATGGATGGGTTTAAAGATGAGAAAACCAGGAGAGCGGGGACAGGATTCTGTGTCCCAACACGTAGAATAAAGAAATTCATCAGACTGTCAAATTTTGTCACTGTTATGATGGCCGAATTATCAGGGACAATGTTGGTATTATATTGGGTACTAGATGTGCAACTTACCTCTGCTGTCACATTGTCAGATTGGCAATTAGAACTACTGGAAATCAAAAATGGGAAATCAGATAGCAGAAATGATACAATTAATGAAATATTGTTACTAACAACAGAATTGCATAGGTGGGAGTAAACTGAAATAGCATGGATCCTAGCGCATGTTGGGATAGCAGCAAATGAGATGGCATTCAAAATTGCAAAAAAAGCTGTAAAACATTAAAAATGAACTAAGTGAGGAGCAGCAAGAAGTATGGAGAAAAGAAACAAATGGGTAAATATTTCATGAAGCACGCCCTAGAATTGAAAATGCTGACATACTGCAAGAACCGGAGTGAAACAGTGAGGTAGTTCTACACCAAATACTTACTAGACACTGTGGTTTAAACACTAACTTGGCCTTAATTAGTACACAAAGATGGGCTCTGAGAGACATGCAAGGTCAAAGAAATGGTTTATCACGTCCTCTGGGAGTATGAAGATCATAACATTAATAGGGGGATTTTGTATGACAAACTCAGGGACCTAAAAGTGACAAAGTTTACTCTAAAATACCTAGTAAAAGCATCAGGAAAATGGGTCACCTTAAAGAAATCTACATAACTTAAAAAAAACAATAAGTATATATCATGAAATGCAACTACTGGTGGTTATTGACTCAGAATGTGAGTCTGCTATGCCATAAAATAGAAGTAGAAGAAGACGATGACAATGACAAGAATGACAACAGGAGAAGGACAGGAGAGGAGAGCTTAGGGTTAGACTGAGAAGAGGTATATTAAGATAGACAACTTCCAGTTAGGGTTCACAGCACAGGAAGATGGAAAGCAGTGCAAAGGAGTATATATCCAGTGGGATTATGGCAAGGGACTGGAGGACTATGATATCCCAATTGTTGTGGGTGTCCATTGGTGCATGTACTCACTAACTGCATTAACCTTGAGGTAGCAACGCACGACAAAAGCAACCTTGTGGCCAGCTCTATAGTTCAGAGCATGGTGGCTGTCTTGCTTTGTGGCACTAATAGCAGCCGGTGGATGTATAGATGCATACTGTGTTAATGGGAAAACTCAGCGTTCAGCCTGAGCTTAGCATGCAGTGAAGACAAGGTCTTAGATACATAGATATTCATAGATATTCAGTTTATAAAATGGATATGTGCTATTGCGGATGAAGGAAGAACAAGAAAGCAGTTCTTTATCATTATTCTTAAACAGTTATATTGCAGTAACAGAGGCCAAATTGTTTGGGCTTCACAACGCTAGGTGCTGTATAAACATATTGGAGGTGACAGTCCCTGTCCCAAATAGGTATTGACTTTTAGACTGTAAACTAACAGATGGTACAAACAAGTGGGTCAGAACAGGGTTTGGGGGAGACAGAGGAACAAAAATAATAGGAAATATGCAAATCTTTAGCCAATTAGGAGAAGTAGCCACAAATCACCATCTCCATAGATGTTTTCAGATGGCCATATTACCTATGCATGATAGCACAGGTACAGTTTCAAGGAGTGACTTGGAAGATAAAATGGTTACGTTATGGATTTTGACTGGAAGTTTAAGCCATAAACAAATTCTAGATTTGAAAACCAAAATATGAAATATGTTTGAAATAAGAATGGGTAAATTAAACTATACAAATGCAAAAGGACTATATAAAAGCTATGGATGGGTGAATCAGTCTGCATAGAATAAGAACTGATCCAATTATTTCCTCTTAAGGGTCACTGCTGTTTGGTTAATTATTTTGTTTTTCCATAACAACTTATATTTTTAACAATTTCTTTGTTTCAGGGTCTGAAGTAAAAAAAAAAACCAGTTTCTAGTTTATAATTTCTCATCATCTGCTTAAAGGTTCTTCTCTCCTATTCCACTTACCATAGATTTATGATTTTATATGCCTCAAATTTCCTTTTTACTAAAAAAAGCAAAAAATAGTGCCTCTTTACAGCCCACAATAAGATTTATAATAATATGAATTTGCTAGTTGTTGCAGCATTCAACCTTCAGCTTCATTCCCAGGAACACACCTGAGCCTGGGCAATATCCTACCCTGACAAATGCTCTACCTTTTCAATACAGTTTAATGAAAAATAATCTAAGAGATATCATATACAGAACTCAGAAATAAAGGCTGGATTGGGGGAGACGAGGAAAGAAAGAATTGATAAATACAGACCTAAAAAAATATATGCAATAGGATAAAAATATCCAGATCAGCACCTGTTGCCTGTAATTCTCTGCTGATTCCAAAACACAACAGTACAGCATGTACAAGATGGAAGCAAAAGAGGCAATAAATTTGTACCACTTGTATTTACAATCTTAGCATCTGAGTTATAAGAAAATCCCAGAAATGATGAGATTTTCATGCCCTTATGACTATGGGATATTCCACCCTAAATCATGGCAACAGCCTGAATTTTTCCAGGTCTGCCTCTTGCCACTGAAGAGGCAGACCTGCTTGTCTACAGGAAGAAAGGACCAAAAAGGCTTCAGCTTTATTATATAAGCTATCACAATAAGATGGGTGGTGGGTAAGCAGTGCATGCTCCTTGCCAATTCAAATCAAACTTGCTATCTGAGTAGACTTTGCCATGGCAGACTAATAAAAACAAAGGTTCCCAAGACTACTGACTACAGTGTATTAACAGCATGGTGTAAATTCTAGTTTCTTTGCTAAGCAGTTACACTACCAGGTATACCCCCATGGTCCATCTCTCGGGGGATGGCAGCCCTTGCCATGCCATGCCAATGACCCATTTGAGTTTTGAACTGGGCAAGTGTGGCCCTTCTCTCCCAGAAATGATTGGAATGATCAAACATTACCAACGTTGTATGCAGTGTTGCTGTAGCTGTGTCTGTCTCTCCAATATCCTGGGACAAGGTGGCTGAGGATAATGGACACAATAGGCACAAATCTCTTTTTGGTAAGGACTTCCCTCCAGGAACTGCAAAATAATCTGGGACCCACTGATAGTGAATGCTGTCACCCTATGTCATTTATCTTCAAAAGTTTGGACTGGCACAAACGCTTAACCACTCATACTGTATCATACACACACATAATACATCATGTTGCCCTATACTCTAATCAGTGGGGTCCTGTACGTCTCATCTCAGCCCGTGGGGCCATGGGAAAGATGGGAGGGGAACTGGGCATAGTGGAGCCGAGGCTGCAAAGGAAGCATCCATTGTTCTACAGGCCTTTTGAACTATGGTGCTACTGATCCATTCCACCTCCATTTGACCAGATGTTGTTCATCCCTCCTACATGTAATGTTTGCTTTTCCTAATCTTGTATGAATATCTTTATTACAATCACCTTCAAATGTCATCACCACACTTCCTAGATAGCAGAACTCTTCTATCCGTTCAATTTGTCCTCCATCCCCATACACCTTTGCATCTGTTATCCAGTTTTCTATCACCATAACCTTGGTTTTCTCTGCATTTACTTTCAAGCCAAATTTTTGCTGCTTCCTGTTCTACTTCTGATGTAAGGGCAACGATTCTGTTCCACATCATACTTGGTAAAGCAATGTCGTCAACACATTCAAGTCGTGTATCTCCTCTCCAATGACCCATTTTTACAACATGCACAATATCTTTTGTTGCCTGCTTCATCACCAAAGCTATTGCTAATGCACAAAGGTTTGGTGACAATATACACCCTTGTCCAACTGAAGTGAGAGCATTGTATCATTCACCCAGGCGTGTATCAGATCTTACTGCACATCCACTTCTATCCTATAAATGTGTTACCCTTCTGCCAAATGAAGTCAGCAATAAGGGCCAGATTCAATACCCAGGGGTTCTTCTTAACAATAGAAAACAGAACCAGCTCGAGCCCCCACCCAGTAATCTGGGAAAACTGAGTACTACCCTTGTGCACCTCTAAGCAGCAATTTCAAGCACTGGGTCTGCATATAACAAAAGGGAAAGGGAATCCAGCACTCATTTGGGAAAACAGCACAACCACAATTTGAAAGAATATAACCAGAAATAAACACTCACCCCACAATACATCGGGCGGTATGCTTTGCATCAGTTTTCCACCTTGCATTGTGGAAGTCTGATGAACAAATGTCCCTTTAACACACCACTCCCCTTTCCTTCAGTACACCCCACTCATAGTTGGGTGTCCTTGGTCAGCAAATACCCAGAATTCAGAGGAGCATTCACATGGGTTCAGCTCTCACCCTTGAAAATAAAGGGGAGCAATGCCTCTGTTGCTTCTGCCATCTCTGCAAGTGGCTCGCTGCTGCTGCTATCTCTGCCACCATTGTGTCTGCCGCTGTGCAGGTCTGCTGTTTTCCCTGCTGCAGCTTGTTGCTCACTTCCACTTCTGCAATGCCACAGTCTGAGGGTCCACCACTTACCTCCACTCTTAGTGATTTCACCGGGTAGTGGGGAACCTCTCCGCTGCTACATCCTCATTACCTTACATTGCAACATTGTCCCCACACCAGGTCTAAGGCTTAACAGATCTAGTAACCACTGAATAGAAACAAGGTCTCTTAATCAGAATTTCACCTCCCACCTTTCATACCTCCATTTGAATTCTATCAACTCCAAGAGCTTTCCCCTGTCTGCGACCTTTGATGGATGCTTTAATTTTGTTGGGTGTTATTGGTTCCTTTTCTATTTCTGATTTAGTATTCATAGTTCTCTCAAACTGTTCATGGTTTTGTCTCTGGACAGTTTAGTGTGGGATGGAAACATTCTATCATCCAGCTTGTTCGTCATGCATTTTTAACAGTCCTTGATGGGCATTTCCAGTTATAGTCTGGTTTTTCCTGAAAAGTCTCACTGTTCTATAGTGCTGCTTGAAGTCTCCCCTCTGTGCTGCTTCTTCTGCCTTTGCACATCAAACTAATGGTCAGATTATACAATACAACTGTACTGTGTGCACTACTGTATAGAAACTTGGCCAATGATAGTGTCAAATAAAAAGAGATTGGAGGCTGCCCATGACAGGTGGATGAGGAAGTTACTATACATCTCATGGAAAGACAAAATAACACATGCAAGAGTAAGGGAGCTGACAGAGCAGGACATGGTAGCAAATATGATCAAAGAAAGAAGGCTCCAGTGGATGGGGCCTGTGCGGCACATGGAAGGGTACAGCAGGGGGGAGAGAGAAAGTGAGGAAGACCAACTGAGAACTGTCAGAAGACGGGGGTAGAGGGTACTGAATGCACAGGCATTCCATGGGAAGAAGTCCCACAACTAGCGAGTGACCATAATCAGCTGAGGAACTGGACCGCCTCCCGTGTTAGTGTCACAGAAGGAGCTAAGGTCTAAGGTAAGGGTTCAATTCCAAGCCTCCTGCTGTAAATCAGTTCTGATCTTTAATGTTGCCTCCCCATTTCCCACAGCTGAAACTGGCCCCCCCTAAGTCCATGTTTCTTATGTTCCCTCATGATAAATGCCTGTTTATTTCTGGCTTTTTCTGGGAAGCTCCCCCATGTACTAGCCAGTCTCATTGCCTGCTATGCTGCAGCAGAGTGGGGTGTCAGACAAGCTTGGTCGCTTCAAGCATCTGGCTGGCTATGGGTATGTCTACACTGAGTTGTGGGTGTAATTCCCAGCTCAGGGAGACACATCTGCGCTAGCGCTGCACTAGTATGCCACAGCAGAGCGAGCATCGAGGGGCTAACTTCCTCTCATACAAGACCTGTCTAAGATTAGGCACGTACTCAGGACAGCTAGCCGCACCTGCTGTATGTGCCACCACAGCTACACTTCCATTTTTAGCCCTTTAGCTTTATCAGAGCTAGTGCGAGTATGTCTCCTGCAGGAAACTATACTCCAGCTGGAGGGTTACTAGGGTGACCAGATAGCAAGTGTGAAAAATCGGGACAAGGGGTGGGGATGGGGTAATAGGTGCCTATATAAGACTATATAAGACAAAGCCCCAAATACCGCAACTGTCCCTATAAAATCAGGACATCTGGTCACCCTAAAGGTTACACATACCCTAAGAGTCTCCCTGTGTGATGGGGTCACACCCTGAATGCTTTGATTGCCAAACAAAATAATCATTAAAAAGTTGAGTCAGTTTAGGGAAGCTGTAACCACTGATAGAGGTATCTCTCTCCTTTTTATTAATGTTTACGGCTTACACAATCAAAATTAGAAAGACAGATTTTCTAGTGAACGGAGGAGATGCTATATATCTGTCACCAAAATGTTGGCTGCAATGTTTTCTGGATGCTCTGCATAAACCAACAGATTGGATGAGTCCCAATTTCAGTTAGCTTTCTAGAGTGAGGATGGGGCACTGTAAAATTCCTAAAAGCAGCTTCCATCCAGGACACACCACATGATCCATTGTCTACAGCCAAGCTCTAAGATACAACCACATTTGCTCCAATCCCTCAGACAGAGACAAACACCTACAAGATCTCTATCAAGCATTCTTAAAACTACAATACACACCCGCTGAAGTGAAAAAACAGATTGACAGAGCCAGAAGAGTACCCAGAAGTCACCTACTACAGGACAGGCCCAACAAAGAAAATAACAGAATGCCACTAGCCATCATCTTCAGCCCCCAACTAAAACCTCTCCAGCGCATCATCAAAGATTTACAACCTATCCTGAAAAATGATCCCTCACTCTCACAGATCTTGGGAGACAGACCAGTCCTCACTTACAGACAGCCCCCCAACCTGAAGCAAATACTCTCCAGCAACCACACACCACACAACAAAAACACTAACCCAGAAACCTATTCTTGCAACAAAGCCCGATGACAACTCTGTCCACATATTTATTCAAGTGACACCATTGTAGGACCTAATCACATTAGCCATGCCATCAGGGGCTTGTTCACCTGCACATCTACCTATGTGGTATATGCCATCATGTGCCAGCAATGCCCCTCTGCCATGTACATTGGCTAAACCGGACAGTCTCTATGAAAAAGAATAAATGGACACAAATCTGACATCAGGACTCATAACATTCAAAAACCGGTAGGAGAACACTTCAACCTCTCTGGCCACTCAGTAAAAGATTTAAGGGTGGCAATTTTGCAACAGAAAAGCTTCAAAAACAGACTCCAGGGAGAAACTGCTGAGCTTGAATTAATATGCAAACTAGATACCATTAACTTGGATTTGAATAGAGACTGGGAGTGGCTTGGTCATTACATAAATTGAATCCATTTCCCCATGTTAAGTGTCCTCACACCTTCTTGTCAACTGTCTAAATGGGCCATCTTGCTTATCACTACAAAAGATTTTTTTCTTCCTGCTGATAATAGCTCATCTTAACTAATTAGCCTCTCACAGTTTGTATGGTAACTTCCAACTTATCTGTATGTATATCTATCTATCTAACTATATGTTTCATTCTATGATGAAGTAGGCTGTAGCTCATGAAAGCTTATGCTCTAATAAATTTGTTCGTCTCTAAGGTGCCACAAGTACTCCTGTTCTTTTTGCGGATACAGACTAACATGGCTGCTACTCTGAAACCCTTAATTATATCGTTACATGAAATTCCAGACTTTGCATGAAAAGCGAATAACTGAAAAGCATTTAAAAAATCTGAGAGCCCTCATCAGTAGCTGTGGGAGAGTATTTTCAAACCTAACACGACAAAGATGCCATGTACATGAAATCATGTGTAAATGATAGGGTCTTTTCTATAAAGCAAACTTTCTTCTAACTACTAATCTGAAGAGCTACTATATTTCATGGTAGGGAAAAAAATCCTAAAGGCATAGTGAGTTCAGTAGTAAACAATGCCTGGCTTTTCCATTAATATAATGGACCATTTACAAAAAACAAATCATCAGCAGCTAGCTGTTCTGCAGCACAAATAGGAATAACATAATCTTTGTGGGACTGATTTGCTGTTCTTCATGCATAATAAAACCAGCAAAGTGAAAATAATTCCTATTAAATGTCATTTTTTCCTCTTCTTTAAACATTGACCTAGGAATACAGAGGTACTGGATGTTCTCTATCTCACAGCTTAACAATATAGAAATAGTTTCTTTGCTATGCGGTATG
This sequence comes from Dermochelys coriacea, assembly GCF_009764565.3. Taxonomy (NCBI): domain Eukaryota; kingdom Metazoa; phylum Chordata; order Testudines; family Dermochelyidae; genus Dermochelys; species Dermochelys coriacea. Next base: position 184,456,936 of record NC_050068.2, on the reverse strand, counting down.
ATTACCAGCCAAAGACAAACATCTGAAAATAATTTCATCTGTTTAAATAGTTGTTATAGAGATGAGAGAATAATTCTTAATGAATAGTGACTAATTTGTTGTTTTTTCCTGCTTGTGGTATGTCAATGAGCAGACCGTTATTTCATCTACTGTATTTATTTATAAGAAAGTATTTGAACATTATGAATTATTGGATTGATTGTGAACCCTATTCTGGTGTATTCTCTCTGCACTATGGAATGCATACTATTCTACTGAAATCAAACGCAAAACTCCCATTGATTAGAAGTATTTGATCTGTATTGGTTAGCTGTGATTGATTAAGTCACACTGAATTGCTACTGTTCTCCGATTGGATGAATGTCAATATTTCTGATGCAAATAATAATGCATATTATTTTAAAATCCGGTTTCTGTGAACTGTTGTGCGTCGTATGTGACTTTGAAAGTCACTTTCTATGAACAATTGTGTTAGTAAAACTAGATGACAAAAATACTTGCAGAAAGCAAGCACAAAAGGAGCATGATGTGGTTGAAGCAAAATCATTATAATCTGTAGCAAATGTTTGAAGAAAAATGTTTGCAGCATTATCCCAAATCTTAGTGTTTTAATTTTTTTCCCATAAGAAAGACAGAACTATGTTCAAGGAAACAGTGAATTTTGTCTAGAATTTAGGAAATGCAAATGGATTAAAAATAGGCCTTATTTTCAGGGTGCTTTATTCATCCATAAATGATCTAATACTGAATATGTTTACGGAGAAAAAATACGTTTAATAGAGAGATACTATTGAAGGAAAAAATTAAGCAAACATCTTGCAGATTTTTTGTCTATTAAGTAGGGCCCAATGCCCACAACCTATAGTCGAGTTTGTTTTTTTAGACCTTGTATATTTATTAACTCTCTGAAGTTCTGGGTTGGCATAAAGGTCCATTTATACAGATCCTTTTCCACATTTTGGAAAGCCGAAGAAGGGCAAAGGGAACTATTGGCAGCTTTTGGACTGGCTAGGTTGTTCAGATTGTATTGTACACAAAAGGTCTGAATCTGGTTGGGCATATGCAGAAGTGCAGTCAATTATTCAATTTTCCCCCAGATCGACTTTAGCCCTCCAAAGACCGGATGCTAACATATCATCCTAATAATTTCCACAGCTACATGCCCAGGGGATGCGGTGTAAGTCACTGCACCATGTACAGTTCGGTAGATGGACATGTTGATAAAATTCCTGAAGCATCATTCACAACCCTGAAGAAGGTTAAAGTACATTTGACAAAGATGTCATTGGAGGCCATATATTATGAATAATATGCCAAGAACAAATATCACTGCCTGCACTACACTGATAGCATAAGCAACATCATATTGACTCAAATTCTCTCTGAATCAAAGGCTTCCATTGCAAGGATAAGAAGTACCAAATCCTACCAATTATATTCTAAAGTAGCTGACTTAGAAAAACCTATTTTGGTACAAATGATAGAGCTGTGTGATAGGTACTGTATGTCAATTATACTTAAAGCACTCTGCAACCATGTATGCACGGGAATGTGGTGGATGTAGTTAAAGGAGAGCTCTGTGGATCAGGAAGCCTGGGTTCTATGCCTAGTTTTAGCAATTACCCTGTGGCATTGGAGTCTAGACAAGTCACTTACCCTCCTTCTGCCTTTGTTTACACACCTATAAAATGTGGACATTGAGGCACCATCACCTTCTCCCTTCTGATAACCCTATGGAGGGCTCTTGGTGAGGTCAAGATTTATGCAGGGGTCATGTAGTCTCAAGTTGGTTGGTATAGGGACAGAGACATGCACAGCACCTTCCCCTGCCTCCCCTTCTGCAGATCTTACCCAGAAAAAATAAGACAGCCCAGGATTGAGGTCAAGTTCCTCCATTAAGTGGATCCCCACTTCTAGGGGAGTCCTGATTCTGCAGCTCCATTTGAGGCAGTGTGCCACAAGCTTCCAGTAAGTAGTAAGGTTGGTTACCCTCTGGACAAATGGCCCTGGCCTCCTGCAAGATCTGCAGAGATCTTAGGGATGCTGGTACTTTGATGGGTCACTCAGCAGAGGACCACACCCTGCTCCATCCCATGAGAACAATCAAGTAGGAACTCCAAGGAATCCATGCAGATCTCTCCTCCATCACAGCTCCCTCCTATGTGTTTGAAACCATGTGGGGGAGGGAGGGAAGGGCTGGGAGGGAGCAATCCAGCTTCTAGATATTTTAAAAACAAAATCACAACTGCAGTTCATGAAATATGTCATAGTTCATTGAGTGTTACTTGGAAATTCCAAAGTAATTAACTAAAATAAATAACAGATTTGGTAAAAAAAAAAAACCCCACAGGAACACTATTTTATGAAAACTTTCAACAGTTCTACATTTTTCTCTAAGCAGTCAGAACAGATCTATTTTTCCTTCCCCTACTTTTTTATTTCATTTAAAAAAAATATTTTCCCTTGTGATAGCTCTAGCTTATCCCAGGCATGTCCAAGCCCAAAATTCAGGAGGCATAAGGTGGTTATACCACTCAGAAGGTGCAGTTTAGAATCAAGACCTTTAACTCCAGGTGGATCTATCCTATGAGCAGAAAGCTTGTGTAGGTGGATAGTACTTGCTCAAGGTCTCATGTGTGAGAAGGAGGGGCAGGGTATCAACTTGTTCAAGATCTACTTGGCCATGTAGTCTGAGGTACACAATTTTTTTTGTTTTCAGCCTGTAACTTTGCAATGACTGTGCACAGATGCAGTCCTCATATCCCCATGTACTTGCTTTGGGTCTGCAAACACTCTGCAGGCAGGTGGGGCCCTTTAGCCATGACCTGTATCAATATCTGCCTTCAAAGTTTACCTTAGCAATGCCCTGTGGAGTAACAGTCATGAGACACTATAACTCTCCGACATTCTGCACTCTGATCAAACAATTCCTCTTATTTGGCAGGCTTAAAAAAAGAAACAGAAAAAAGGGGTCACAGCCTGTTCCCCAACAACAGCATCCTGAATGGTAACAGAAAATGTTGCTGCTGGGTTATATAACCATTGACATCTCTTATTATCAGTCAAAAGCATTAGCTGTATGTCAACAACATTTATAAATAGACTTTCTGTGGAGCTTTACTTAAGTGGAATGAATAAAACACTGAGACTCAGAAAAAGCAATTAGAACCAGTAGGATCTTTTAGCTTAATAGCTGCATTAGGCAAGACACATGAATTTTGGTACACATGCACTCAGAAAACTAGACGAAGTTTTCACCCTTTATAGATTCTGACATAAAATGCATTCACTGAGGGCCACAGTGCAACTGGCTGACCCATGGGTGTGCAAGGTGGGGAGGGTGCAAGAAGCCTTTTCTCATACTAGCTAGCACCCCTGTGGTATGGTATAAGCCACCCCAAAAATGGCCAGGAGGAGGGAGAACCTGGCTCCTCTGCACAAGTGCCAGCCATGGAGTTGAGCGCATGCTGTACCCTTCCTAAGGGATGGAGCAGCAAGTGCACTCCCCAGGGGTTCAGGAGTGCATAAAGTTTTCCTGTGTCTAATAGGCACGTGACCCAGAACAGATAAGAGAGTCTGTGCTCTTTTTCTCTTTTATGTTTTAAGTGATTTTATTTCCAATACCTCCATGACTCCCCAATGAGGAATATTACATGCATACACTGTACATTTCCCACACATCTCTTATTCTACATATACCACTGCACACAGAAAATGACATTAAAAGAACATTATAAAGGTTGCAAAATCAAATTCTTAAAAGTTAGGAAATGCCAAAATTCAGGTTATCCATGCCATCTTCATTCATCCCCCTTGTGCATATGCATTATAATACGGTCTTAAAATTACATAGTCACATACTATTTTTCTCACAGGAGCCTTGCCTCATTTAGTGCACATGATGATCCTAGTTTGGGATAACTCAGGACTATGTAGTAAAGGTGTTTGACTGTTGACTATAAGGTCCCTGCCTCATTTTGCATTAGTTGGAAAGCGTGTGCTGAATGAGGCAGGGAACTATAGGAGAAGGAAAGATAGCATGTAGACAGTTGTATGCTGCCTTGGAGAACTAGATTCTATCCCTGCCTCTGCCACTTAGTTCCTGTGTCATGGGGGGCAAGTCATTTGAACCAAATGTCACAGTTGGATACTTAACTGTGTGTTCCTCATTTTCTGGGTGTCCAACTTGAGACCCTGGTGCAGAAGAGCCGAGCACTACTTGGCTTGTAGCTGCTACTGATGTATACATGTTCAAAGCATAGCTGCAATTGAGTACCACATAATGCTATGTACTTTGAAAACAATCAGGCCCTAGGCATCTCAAATTGGGCACCCAAAAATAATGGACTCTTTTGCCCTTAATCATTCTGTGCCTCCATTTCCTATCTATAAGATGGGGATAACTCGAGGGTCATGCACTCAGTTTCTTCTATAGGCAGAGCTCATTGCACCATTCCATCCTCATGCTCCCTCCCCTCCCCACAAGCTCCCTGTGTGCCATTTTCTCTTCCCCCTCTATTTCAAGGACTCTGTGGAACCTCCCCGCCTCCTCCCTCATGCTAGGGGCTCTGTGTCCCCTCCGTTTCCCTTTTGGCTGCTTCTATCTTAGCATACCTGTCTAGAGGGTCCTGCATGTCATTGCTTCTGTAGCCAAGCTCATTCCACATATCTTTACCTCAGCATTAGGACCCAAGGTAAATATCAGGCCAGGCAGCTCTCACCCAAGTCACTCCACCCCTCCTCCTCCCATGCTATTGGAGGGAAAGGTGAGGCCAGACGCTGTGCAGAGTGTGATGCTGGTAAGCAAAGTGCCAGCTATGACCAAGGCTTTAGGCATTAGCTAAGAAGTGTCAGACTTGTAGCTGGAAACTAAATCAGCTCACCTGTATGTTAGTTTTCTCCAGAATAGGCATTAGTCTTATAGGAATGCATGTAGCGTTTATACTCTATGAAATGCTTATAAGTTGCTGAATGCAAGAATCTCGCTTGTAATATCTATAATTCCATGCTATAAGCAAATATGCAAGTGTTGCTGTATAATTTTGAAAACAATTGCTCTGAACTTGTGATCTCAGGCATGGGACTCGTCCCTCCCACTTATCCAGGAGAACTATCAAAAATTGGGCCATCCTAAAACAAAAGCTTTATTAATTACCCTATCCACCCAGGGTGAAGTACATTGACTTGAATGTTAGAAGAGGGAAATAAAAATAGTCTACATGAAGATTTTTAATCTCTTTCCTGTTGAACTCTCACAGCTGCAGAGACTGTAAACTAAGGCAGAACCCCCAAGGTAACCCCTAGGTCCTTTCTGAAAGACATTTTGAATTGACAGATCACTAAAGCTCTGTCACTCTTCGGATTTTAATTGCAACTCATTTGTGTGTATATGCTTGCTTGCTACAACCTGTAAATAACTCATTTCTTTTTCCTAGTTAATAAACCTTTAGATAGTTTATTACAGAATTGTCTACAGGCATTGTCTTTGGTGTAAGATCTTGGGTACCAATTGATCTGGATTAAGTGACTGGTCTCTTAGGACTGCAAGCAACCTGAATATTTTGTGATTTTTGGTACAAGTGACCACTAGTCCAGCTTCTCTGGGTAGCAATATAGGCTGCAGAGTCTGAGGGCACTGTCTGTAATTCCATGGTAAGACTGAAATAGTGATCCAGGAATTCATATTTGTTATTGAGTTGGTGAAATCTAATTATAGATAAGGCTAAGATTTTATCACAGTTATTTTTAGTAAAAGTCATGGACAGGCCACAGGCAATAAACAAAAATTGATGGAGCCAGTGACCTGCCCCTAACTTTATTAAAAATAATCAGGCACAATGCAGGCCACAGAATCTTACCCACCCGCTCCTGTGATGAACCTCTCACCTATGTCTGAGCTATTGAAGTCCTCAAATCGTGGTTTAAAGACTTCAAGGAGCAGAGAATCCTCTAGCAAGTGACCCGTGCCCCATGCTACAGAGGAAGGTGAAAAACCTCCAGGGCCTCTTCCAATCTGCCCTAGAGGAAAATTCCTTCCCGACCTCAAATATGGCGATCAGCTAAACCCTGAGCAAATGGGCAAGATTCAGCAGCCAGACACGCAGGAAAGAATTCTCTGTAGTAACTCAGATCCCACCCCATCTAACATCCCATCACAGGCCATTGGGCCTATTTACCATGAATATTTTAAGATCAATTAATTACCAAAATCATGTTTTCCCATCATACCATCTCCTCCATAAACTTATCGAGTTTAATCTTAAAGACAGATAGGTCTTTTGCCCCCACTGCTTCCCTTGGAAGGCTATTCCAAAACTTCACTCTTCTGATGGTTAGAAACCTTCATCTAATTTCAAGTCTAAACTTCCCAATGACCGGTTTATATCCATTTGTTCTTGTATCCACATTGCTACTGAGCTTAAATAATTCCTCTCCCTCTCTGGTATTTATCCCTCTGATATATTTATAGAAAGCAATCATATCTCCCCTCAACCTTCTTTTAGTTAGGCTAAACAAGCCAAGCTCCTTAAGTCTCCTTTCATAAGAAAAGTTTTCCATTCCTCGGATCATCTTAGTAGCCCTTCTCTGTACCTGTTCCAGTTTGAATTCATTCTTCTTAAACATGAGAGACCAGAACTGCACACAGTATTACAGGTGAGGTCTCACCAGTGTCTTGTATAACGGTACTAACTCCTCCTTATCTCTACTGGAAATACCTCGCCTGATGCATCCCAAGACCGCATTAGCTTTTTTCATGGCCATATCACATTGGCAGCTCATAGTCATCCTATGATCCACCAATACTCCAAGGTCCTTCTCCTCCGTAACTTCTAATTGATGCGTCCCCTGCTTATAACTAAAATTGTTGTTATTAATCCCTAAATGCATAACCTTACACTTCTCACTATTAAATTTCATCCTATTACTATTACTTTAGTTACAAGGTCATCCAAATCTTCCTGTATAATTTCCCATTCCTTCTCTGTATTGGCAATACCTCCCAGCTTTGTATCATCCACAAACTTTATTAGCACGCTCCCACTTTTTGTGCCAAGATCAGTAATAAAAAGATTAAACAAGATTGGTCCCAAAACTGATCCCTGAGGAACTCCACTGGTAACCTCCCTCCAGCCTGACAGTTCACCTTTCAGTAGGACCTGCTGTAGTCTCCCTTTTAACCAATTCCTTTTCCACCTTTCAATTTTCATATTGTTCCCCATCTTTTCCAATTTAACTAATAATTCCCCTTGTGGCACTGTATCAAATGCCTTACTGAAATCTAGGTAAATTAGATCCACTGCATTTTCTTTGTCTAAAATATCTGTTACTTTCTCAAAGAAGGAGATCAGGTTAGTTTGACACGATCTACCTTTTGTAAAACCATGTTGTATTTTGTTCCATTTACCATTGACATCAATGTCCTTAACTACTTTCTCCTTCAACATTTTTTCCAAGACCTTGCATACTACAGATGTCTAACAGGTCTGTAGTTACCCAGATCACTTTTTTTTCCTTTTCTTAAAAATAGGATCTATGTTAGCAATTCTCCAATCATACGGTACAGCTCCTGAGTTTACAGACTCATTAAAAATTCTTGCTAATGGATTTGCAATTTCATGTGCCAATTCCTTTAATATTCTTGGATGAAGATTATCTGCCTCCCCGCCCCGATTTAGTCCCATTAAGCTGTTCAAGTTTGGCTTCTACCTCAGATACCGTAATATCTACCTCCATATGTTCATTCCCATTTGTCTTGCTACCATTATCCCTAAGATCCTCTTTAGCCTTATTAAAGACTGAGGCAAAGTATTTGTTTCAATATTGGGCCATGCCTAGATTATCCTTGACCTCCACTCCATCCTCAGTGTTTAGCAGTCCCACTTCTTCTTTCTTTGTTTTCTTCTTATTTAAATTGCTATAGAACCTTTTACTATTGGTTTTAATTCCCTTTGCAGGTCCAACTCTACTTGACTTTTAGCCTGTCTCACTTTATCCCTCCATGTTCTGACCTCAGTAAGGTAGCTTTCCTTGCTGATCCCTCCCATCTTCCATTCTCTGTATGCTTTCTGCTTTTTCTTAATCACCTCTCTGAGATGCTTGCTCATCCAGCTTGGTCTACAACTCCTGCCTCTGAATTTTTTCCCCTTTCTTGGGATGCAGGCTTCTGATAGCTTCTGCAACTTTGATTGAAAGTAATCCCAGGCCTCCTCTGCCTTTAGATCCATAAGTTCTTCAGTCCAATCCACTTCCCTAACTAATTTCCTTAATTTTTGAAAGTCGCCCTTTTGAAATCAAAAACCCTACCTGCAGATTTATTTTTGTTAATCCTTCCATTCAGTTTGAACTGAATTAGCTCATGATCACTTGAACCAAGATTGTCCCCTACAACCATTTCTTCTATGAGGTCCTCACTACTCACCAAAACCAAATCTAAAATGGCATACCCTCTAGTCGGTTCAGCAACTACTTGATGAAGGAATCCATCAACTATTGCATCTAGGAAAATCGGAGCCCTATTATTATTACTAGCACTGGTCCTCCAGTCTATATCTGAGAAGTTGAAGTCTCCTATGATCACGCAGTTTCCATTAATATTTACTTCATTAAAAACATTAAAGAGGGCTCTATTCATATCCAAATTAGATCCCGGCGGTCTATAACACACTCCAACCACTATCCCAGGGGATGCTCTAAAAGTTTTCTTCCCCAATGTAATTTTTGCCCAGATGGACTCTGTCTTATCCATTCCATCGCTTCTTATTTCTTTACATTCTACCTCATCATTGATATACAATGCTACTCCACCACCTTTACCTTTATTTCTATCCTTCCTAAACAGCACATACCCTTCAATACCTATAGTCCAGTCATGACTACTATTCCACCATGTTTCTGTTATCCCTATAATATCTGGTTTCACTTCCTGCACCAATAGCTCTAGTTCCTCCATTTTGTTACCTAGGCTCCGTGCATTGGTGCACAAACATCTTAATTTTTGCTGTTTGGCCTCGCTCACATTCTGTACCCTATTAGGCACGGTCATTCTACAGCCAGTATAACCTATTAGACTGGTATCCACACTGCCTTTCCTCCTTATATACATTCTCCTACCCACGGCTGTATCCTTTCTTACTTTGTTTTCATCCCTCTCAATGCTAAAATCCGGCGTGGAGATTACCTGGACATCTCCCAACCAACTCCCCCAGATTCCTAGTTTAAAACTCTCTTAATCACTTGTGGCAGCCTCCATCCTAGAAGTCTATTTCCTTCCCTACTCAGATGAAGTCCATCCCGAGAGAACTGTCCTCTGTACATGAATGCCTCCCAGTGGCCATACCTTGCAAAGCCCTCCTTATAGCACCACTGCCGAAGCCATCTGTTGATAGTCATAATCTTGTCACACCTTTGTTGCCCTTCTCTAGGAACAGGCAGAATCCCACTAAAGATCACCTGAGCCTCGATTTCCTTAAGCTTCTTCCCCAGCCTAGCATAGTGTCCCTTAATACTTTCCAGCGAGAATCTAGCTGTATCATTTGTTCCCACATGAAGGATAATTAGGGGATTCTTTCCTGCTCCCTTTAGGATCCTTTTCAACCTCAGGTCTACATCCCATATCTTAACACCTGGAAGACAGCACACCCTTCTATTCTCTGGATCAGCTCTGGTTACAGGCCTGTCTATTCTTCTCAGTAAAGAGTCCCCCGTCACATAGACTTGCCTTTTCCTGGTGACGGTGCTATTCTTCAGTCTATCCCCTGTTCCCTCTGGCTGCAAGTTCTTTCCATTTCTATTCTCCCTTGTAATCTTCTTCAACGCATCCTGTATCCTCCTGGGGCTCATATTTGTTGTAGTCTCCATTGACTCTTCCCCTTTTCCTATAGAACTAGCCAATCTTCTCTTCTTTCTTGCCCTTCCACCTTCAGTGACTACCTGCTGAGCCCCTTCTTCATTTTCCAATTCTGCAAACCTGTTCTTGAGCTCTATTTCTCCTTCACTAGCCCATCTTTTCCTCTGCCTGGTTCTTTTAGTCACATGCTTCCACTGACCACTTTCCTCACCCAGTCTCCCCTCAGAATTCCTCAGTCCTGCTTCCATCTGCAAGTCTGAGCTTTTCCCTTCAGATACCTCATGTCTTTGCTCCATCATCTGCTCGAACACCTTTCTAAACTCAACCAAACTTTCCACCTGCATCTCCAAACCTCGGATCTTTTCCTCCATCAGCTCTATCAGACGGCATTTCATGCAGACAAAACTCTTACCAGGTTCCCCCTCCAGGATCATGTACATACCGCAGCTTCCACATCCAGTCATCCTCATTGTGTCTTCCACTACATGGGTCACTCCCACTGCTGCCTCTGTATCTGTCATCGCCTTCCCACCTACATCCTGTTAATCTGGGAAACACAAACCACACCATAAAGACCACCCCCACAGCAAAAACAAACCCCAAACAAGCACCACAATACCTTCTCCTCCAACAGAACTCCCCCTCAAACTCCCCTGTTTACAGCTCTGTTTGCTAGCTCTTGTGCCAATGCAGCTGTCTGTGCCGCTGCCTGACTGGCTGGCTACCTTTGACATGTGTTGCCTAAGAGTTATAAAGTCTATCATAGATAGAATAAAATTACTTGCTGCTAGTCATGTTTAACCTCAGGCAGCAGAAACACCTTCAGGCAGACAGGGAGTTGATGCCTAGTATTAAACATAAATAAGAACAAACATTTATGTTGTGGAACATCTGTATAGAAGTTACAGCTAAACATGACTAAAATTTAGGCACATAAAATGTAATCTCCAAAACCTCAAATGATTTAGGAGCCTATGTCTAATTTAAAGTGAATTAGACTTAGTATCCTAAGTGCCCCAAGTCAGTTTTGAAAACAGGACTTAGGCTCTTAAGTCACTTAGGTGCTTTTGGAAATTTTACCCCCTACACCTATATTTTCAAAAGTGACTATGATTTTGGGTGCCCAACTTGAGACACTGTAAAGAGTTCTGATTTTCATAAAGTCAAAAGCACCTAAGGATTGAAAATCAGACCTCTTTAACAGATGTCTCAAGTAGGGCACCCAAAAATTAAGGCAGTCAGAATCACTATTAACTTCTGAAAACATAGACCTCTAAATAAGTTCGCTGAGGCTGGCATCACAGAATTTTGGAAAATGACTGAGAAAAGTTACTTGTTAATTTTGACTTTACTGTAGTGTCATGTGACTTACCAGAGTGCTCAACCCAAGATAACACAATATTCTCTCTTAAACAAAGTATTGTGAGGCTGAATTAGTGACTGACCTGAGCCTATATACTACTTCTACTCTACTATAATAATTCAACATGTCTGAGGAGCACAGGACTATTATAAATGTTTTTAATTTAATTTGTTTTAAACTTAAAAAAATGAATTCAATTCAATTTATTTGAACAACTTTAGCATTTAATTAGAGGATCAGGATATATTTATGGGTGTTATGTGCAGAGTTCCACAAAATTCACTTATTAAGGGGCAAGAATTTATACCACCTGTTATGTAAAATGTGGTATTAAATTTAAAATACAAGAGTGAGTATATTAGCATAACTAACATGCAGCACTTTAAAATGCAATTATCACATAATAGGATTGCTCATGCATCTACAATGTTAGAGTTTCCTTAAAGCACATTTAGAGGACACACCACTCAGCTGATTCATAACTTCTCTTAATTACCCGCCCCGTATATTGCAACAAAGATGCAAAGGACAGAGGAAAGTACTGCAGCACAAAAATGGCCTGAGCACAAGTAGCATGAAGATTTTTGAACCTTTGTTAAATATATTGAGCCTTTTAAAAACCTATATTATACATTGTTCAATGAGGGAACCAGTAATGAATTCTCAAATCTACATTTTAAAACGATTAAAACCCATTGTTTCATGTTCTCTATGTGTGTATATAAATCTCTCCTCTGTATTTTCCACCAAATGCATCCGATGAAGTGAGCTGTACCTCACGAAAGCTTATGCTCAAATAAATGTGTTAGTCTCTAAGGTGCCACAAGTACTCCTTTTCTTTTTGCGAATACAGACTAACAGGGCTGCTACTCTGAAATACTCAAAATTAGTAACTCAAAGCACAGTGCTGCATGTCATTGGTCCCCTTTATTAAAGGTCTGTTGTACCAGGTGCTCTCAGGGTGCCCCTCAAAAACTCCTTTGTTTTTGCAAATGAAGAACTGTATTTTATCAAAGCTAATGCTTTCCTCTACAATATTTGTACTTTTGACAGGATCTCCATTACCATTCATTTTACAATACAGAAATGGGCGCTTCATACTTTTAGAGCCCTCTAGTCCCTTTACAATAACTTTTGTAGGACTTTGAGTAGGTTTGTAAGCTAACCCTATTTCTCTTATGTGCACATTCCAAAAGCAACTGTATATTGAAGAGCCTTGTAGCCCTCCATCTCTTACATCTGCTATGTATACACTACACAGTTTTTAGTGACAGGGCTGTGTTGCTACAGCCGTTTTGCTAGAAGTCACACAGTGTAGCAGCTGTTTGTCAGCTCTCCTGACAAAAAACCATCCACACCCAACAAACAGCATTAGCATTGTCAGCAGGAGAGCACTCCAGCCAACCAAGAGCTGTTCACACCGGCGCGTGTCATCCTCAAAACTTTTGTCTTTCGGGGGGGAGATAGTTTTTGTAACATCCCTGAAAGACAAAAGTTTTCTCCTTCAGTTGCCAGTGTAGACATAGCCTAACTACTGATGCATTCATTGGAATCATTCATTGCATTCATTGTAATGCATCCGATGAAGTGAGCTGTAGCTCACGAAAGCTTATGCTCTAATAAATTTATTAGTCTCTAAGGTGCCACAAGTACTCCTTTTCTTTTTATTGAAATAAATGCAAATTCATTGTTCTATATCCCTTAATATTAACTGTACTAGATCTACAAAAGTAAAAGCATTAACCTCAACTTCTACCATTATGTGTCAAGGTCAAGTAACCAATAATACGAAAACCTCCTGCAAAAATATCTATGTACAGCTGCATTCAAAAACAGTACTTGCCCTGGAGGTCCTGGTTATATCAGCAACAAACATTGGCATTACCTGGACCTGCTATTTACCCACATGTTTGGGTTATTGGAATTTAACAGTTTATGATTCTGTGAATTTCTGAAAGAAAAATGCAAGCTGTTTATTTTCAAGGAGAGTGCATATAACAAAACGAAAGCCAAGGGAGCAGCTTACCTCAAAAGGTGTACTGTTATTAGCCTATGTATTGTAAACTATCAGTCAAGTCATCCAAAAGACACATGACAAGAAAAACAAAAGGCTGCATTAATCACCTACTCCAAACTATACAAATTGCTCCAAACTACAGCACCTGGACACTCGTTTAACATGAGTAAACAAACCAAAGGACAGAAAGTACAAATAAGGAAGAAACAGAAGCAGTGGCCACTCAAAGAGTGCTCAGCACTTCTGAAAACTAGGATACCTATTTAGGTGCCCAGATATGGATTTAGGAGCCTCACTTCCAGCTCCTAGCTTTGAAAATCTTGGCCTATAAGGCCTCAGACTATAACGTGGGTCCCTTGGGATACCAGTGCACACTACAACTTCCTCTGTGCTCCCAACGCTGAGCTCAGTGCATTCTTGTGAGCTTCTAAAAGAGCTAACCTCCTCTGTGCTGATGAGAAAGGGGCCCACCTCAGCAAACTTCTGCACCACATCGGAAGGAGAAAGGGAAGGGACATAGCACTAAGGAGCCATCCTCGTTTCACAGAGTCATAGAATATAAAGCCAGAAGGAATCCTTGTGATCATTTAGTTCCTGTGTAACACAGGCCATAGGACTTCCCTGAATTAATCCCTGTTTGATCTAGAGCATATCTTTTAGAACAACACCCAACCTTGGTTTAAAAATTGCCAGTGACAGAGAATCTACCGCAACCCTTGATAAATAATTCTAATGGTTAATTACCCTCACTGTTAAAAATGTCCACCTAATTTCTAGTCTGAATTTATTTAGCTTCAACTTCTAATAATTAGATCTTGTTATACTCCTTTGGCTGCTATATTGAAGTAACCTTTATTAACAACTTTTGTTCCCTATACAAGTATTTAAGGACTGTGATCAACTCACACCTTAATCTTCTCTTTGTTAAGATAAATAGATTGAACTCCTTGAGTCTACCCCTATAAGGTATGTTTTCCAATCCTTTAATTATTCTTGTGGCTCTCTCTGAACTCTCTTTAGTTTTTCAGCGTTCTTCTTGAACTGTGGACTGGACACAGTATTCTAATAATGGATGCACCAGGGACAAATACAGAAGTAATAGAACCTGGCTACTGCTACGTCATATTCCCATTCAAGGATCACATTAGATCTTTTGACCACAATGTCACAATGGGACCTCATGTTCAGCTAATTGTCCACCAGGACTCCGAAGTCCTTTCTATAGTCACTGTTTACCAGGAGATAGTCCCACACTCTGTAACTATGGGCTATATTCTTTGTTCCTAGATATCTGACTTTACATTTGGCCATATTAATACACATACGGTTGACTTCATCCCACCTTATCAAACAATATCGATCTATCTTCTTCATTACTTACCACTCCCCCAACATTTGTGACATTTGCAAACTTTATCAGTACTGATTTTATGTTTTCTTCCATGTCATTGATAAAATTACAAATGATATTTTAAGACTTATCAGCTAACCAGTATTTAATCTATGTAATGTGTCAGGTTGATTCTGTATTGTTCTAGTTTCTCAATCAAAATAGCACATGCTACCATGTCAAATGCCTTACAAAAGTATAAGTGTATTATATCAACACTATTTCCTTTATCAACCAAATTGCAATCTTATCAATAAAAATACCACGTTACTTTGACAAGATTCATTTTCCATAAAACCCATATTGATTAGCATTAACTGCATTACCCTGCTTTATTTCTTTTATTGAGTTCCATATCAGCTGCTTCATTATTTTGCTTGGGATCGATATCAGGCTGACAGGCATATAATTACCTGTGCTATCCTGTTTCCCTTTTTTTTTTTTTTTAAAAAGTATTAGCTTTCTCCAGTCCCCTGGAAGTTTACCAGGTTTACCAGTGTTCCAAGACTTAATTAACAATAACTGTCCAGAGATCTCCTCAGCAGGTCTTTTAAAACCCTTTTTTTCATGTTACCTGGATTTGTTGATTTAAAAATGTCCAGGTTTAGTAGCTGCTATTTAATATCCTCCTGAGTTACTGTTGGAATGGAAAGTATTTCATCATTGTCATATGACATGTCTACATCATCTGGCTTTTCCCCAAATACAGAACAGAAATATTTATTGAACACTTCTACCTTTTGTGCATTATTCTTGACAATTCCACCATTTCTTCTAGCAGAAAACCAATATCATTGTTAGGATCCCTTTTCTTTTAAAAACTCCCTGTTGTCCTTAACTCTGCCACAGATTTCTCCTTGTAAACTTTTGATTTAATTATCAATTTTCTACAATTCCTGGTTTACATTCATAACTGTCAACTTCCCCATTCTTCCATCTGTTACACTTTTTTGTTTGTTTGTTTTAAAGAGCTGCTTTCACATCCCGTCTAAACCAGTTTTTTTTTTAAACCAGTATAATCTTCTTTCTTGATTGTGGGATTTTGGCTTTTTGAGCATCTAGTAAAGCATTCTTAAATAGTACCCAATTAACGGTCACATATTTCCTGTTAAATTCTTTCTCACAACTGTCCTGGCTGATTACGTGTTTGTTTTCAGCTGTATGAAATTGGCTCTTTTAAAGCACCAAGTGTATACATTATTGGTTTAGAGTTTTTCCTTCTTGCACATAACAAATATAATCAAGGCATGACCACTTGTACTTAGGCTAAAACTAGTTTTTAGTTCGGGGATCAATTCATCTTTATCTGTTAAGATGAGATTGAATATAGAATTCCCCTGTGTTGGAGGCAGCACTTTTTGAGTAGAAAATGGGTATCTATAATTTTTTCCAATTTTTTGGAACTGCCAGTGAACCAAAAACTGCAGTTATTCATAGAGTTGTACTTGCTGCCTGACAGTACTTTCCTAGCCAGTTTTCAGAGTAGCAGCCATGTTAGTCTGTATTCACAAAAAGAAAAGGAGTACTTGTGGCACCTTAGAGACTAACAAATTTATTTGAGCATAAGCTTTTGTGAGCTACAGCTCACTTCATCAGATGCATTTGGTCCACCAAATGCATCTGATGAAGTGAGCTGTAGCTCACGAAAGCTTATGCTCAAATAAATTTGTTAGTCTCTAAGGTGCCACAAGTACTCCTTTTCTTTTTCCTAGCCAGTGGTTCACTTCCTCTCACCCCTTCCCCCCATCCCCCTACTCTTCCCTCCTCTAATTAGGAGCAGAAGAGAATAGAGCTGGAGCCCTGGTAGCCCCCTCAGTGTAAGCCATGGAGGCTCTTCCTGCAACACTGAGGGAACACAAAGTGCTTCTGGAGCTGAAATCAGAGTCATCTTTTAGGGGAGTGGGAGTGTTCTTTTTATCACAGCCATTGCAGAGAAGATAAATCCTCAACATTATGCAGATCTAAAAGACAGCAACAGTTTCAGTGCCTCACAGCCTACATCCCGACAGCCATTTCATGCAAACAGCTAAAACTAGCAAAGTGACTACAATGAGCAACCCGTCAAAAGTTCATGCAGTATCTCCCTATATTCACTGGGCCAACAAGCAGAATTAGCAGCTGCCTCATTGAAAAGAATTCTCACTTGGTAATTTCCTTAATCTCAGACATGGACTCATTCTGCAATTATTTTTATAGGCTGACTTTCAAATTACCCACAGCCTTTCCCACCTTTTCACAGAAATCACTAAGTTCAAATAAATTTATGTCACTGTTTTCTACTCTTTGCTTTCCATAATCTGTTTTCTTACAATGCCAGCAACCTACTCTGTCATTTTCAGAATGTTTGCCTCATCTCTCTATGGGGACAAATTCAGTAATATATTTAACTGATCAAACAAACCAGCCAAAAATGCCAGACAACACAGCCACTGATGGTCAGAAAACAGTTTCTGCATAGAGTTACCTACCAGAAAAACAAAGACTTCATTTCCTCAGTCAAAGAGCTGACAGAAGATTTCCTGGATCATCACTTCACATCAGGATAGAATGGACAGACATTAAACAGGGAGTAAGAAAACCTGCTTTCAACTCTCACCTCTACCATCAACCTGCTGTGTGACCTTGGGCAAGACATTTGCCTCTGTTTTGCCTCCCATTCTTTGTCAAATCTATTTAGAGTGTAAACTCTATATGGCAGAGATTTATACAGTGTCTATGGTGGCGTTATCACAAATAAACAGGCCCAGATTCACAAAGGTATTTAGGTACCGACTTCCCACTGAATTCAACTTTTGTGAATGTGGACCATAATCTTAAAGATAGGAAAAAAAAAGAGAGAGAAATTGTTACTCCATTTCCTTTCTCTAAGTACAGAGAAAAATCTGGAATTGAGTGCCTTTGTCTTGATAAAATGCACCAGTTTTATAACAGCTATTAAAGTTGGGTTAAGTTCTGAAGACAATTTCAGGTGCATCTATGGGTATAATGTGAGTCCACTTTGTGAGTAGCTTCTTTGCCCATTATAGTTTGATCAGTGCTAGTATGGATTGGTCTGCACAAATATATACTCTCAGAAAATCAGTACAATTTAAAGAAAAAACAACAATAATATTTGACAGTCTAGCAACATCAGAAGACTCAACAAGTATTTGTACAAATGTCTTATTAATATCATGCCTGACCAATTTGGAGACTGGAAGCATTTTACCTGCATCTGCTATTTCTTTTTCATATATGATACAATATCCATAAAGGATGGTAGAATTAATTCCAGCAATAGTGTGAGGCTTCTGTGTTTCAGCAAACCCTAAAGCTAGAATGCAGGATGCCTTTACGGCTTTTTGGCCCTGATTCAGTAAAGTATATAAGCACCTGCCTGACTTAAATTTAAGTTCCATTGAAATCAGTTTAAACGTAATTCTTGCTTGGGTCTTTGTATTGGTCCCAATGTCAAGACTCCCTCAGGAACCCAAACAGGAACCAACCTTTACTACAGCCTAGACAGAATCTGGTCAAAACCTTACCCTTTAGGCCTTTGAACTTGCCTTGATCACCAACTCACCAGGCTACCAAGTAAGGGCTTTAAAGGGGGCAGGTGAAAAAGCCCACAGGTAAGCATAAAAGAGGTGACTAACACAGATCTAGATGTTGGAGGGGATATGGAAATTACAATAAGGTCATAGGAGCAAGAAGAGTGAAATCAGTGGGAACATCTGCTCAACCTCTTAGATGTCTATACAGAAATGCAAGGAGTATGGGGAAGAACTGGAAGTATTAGTACAAAAGCTAAATTCTTACTTAAAATTGGTATCACAGAGTTTTGGTTGAATACATCTCTGGACCAGAATAGCACAAGCACATAGGGACAAAATCAGAAAGGCTAAGGCATAAAATGATTTACATCTAGCAAGGGACATAAAAGGCAATAAGCAGAGGTTATTTAAATACATTAGGGAGCAAGAGAAAAATGAAGGAAATTGTAAGTCCTCCTCTATTTAGCAGGAAAGAAGAGCTAATAACTGACGACATCAAGAAAGCTGAGGTGTTTAATGCCTATTTTGCTTCAGACTTCATTGAAAAGCTTAATGGTGACCAGATACTCAACACAACTAATTTTAACATCCAGGCTGAAGGAATGCCAGGCAAAATAGGGAAAGCACACGTTAAAGTATAGTTAGATAAATTAGATGTATTCAAGGGGGACCTAACATATCTGAAGACTGTTGTTAAGGGCTGTTATAAATAGGATGGTGATCAATTGTTCTCCATGTCACTGAAGGTCAAACAAGAAGTAATGGGCTTAATCTGCATTAAGGAAGATTTAGGTGAGATATTGGGAAAAACTTTCCAACAGTAAGGGTAATTAAATTCTGAAATAGGCTTCCAAGGGATGTTATGGAATCCCCATCCCTGGGATTTTTTAAGAACAGGCTGGACAAACCTCTGTGAATGATGGTCTAAGTTTACTTCGTCCTGCCTCAGCACAGGGGTCATGATTTGATGACTTCTCGAGGTCCCTTCCAGTCCTGAATTTCTATGCTTCTACGATTAATATATAGGGAATATAATATATATATATAATATATGAGTGAATGAGGTGGCCTCCAATCCCAATCTTAATCTGGTCACAAACCAGTAAAATGGAGATAATATTGCATCTCTGACTCACAAGATTGTTAAACTAAATGAATGTTTTTGAGGTAGACAAGGTGGACCAACTTCTGTTGGTGAGAGAGACAAGCTTTCAAGCTTACACAGAGCCTTTTGTGCCAGAGAAAAGTTATGATAAATCTATACTACTAATAAATGAATAATTAATATAACCCTAATTTGGGTTAAAAATTGACCTCAATGTTATCTTAGACTCAGGCTTACAATCTATCAAAAACCCTTTTCCTGCCTTGGTTGTGCTATATTGCATGAAGACTAAGCCTAGCTTGGCCCATAAACTTCCAGGAACCCTAATGCTTTTATGGAAAAAACCGTTGTTCACCATTTTGGTCATGCCAGTTAATAACACAAAGAATTTCCAATGCAAGCCTCTTTCATAAATACCACAATAGCATATTGCATGGAGCTATAGTGCAAATTGTGCCCTCTCCCCACTGATCCAGGGATACTGCATGAATGTGAAGATTTATTCCTCCATAGCTTTATTCCCAACCCCATAGTAAGCCTTCCATACATGGTCATCGGAGCTGGGGATTTGTGAGCAGGGAGGGAGCAAGAAAGAAAGGCAGAACCGGCTCTTTGTGAGTCATCTTTCCTGTTAATTGAGTCTGGGGTCTTCCAGTTACCAGAGTGGACCAGGATATGTCGTAGTAGGAACTTAATAAAATGAAGGACTTTGGGATAGGAAGTCATTTTTTGTTAGTTAGCTATCAAAATCAGAGTCAGTACTAGCCCATTGTTTGACCTAAAACAGAATATTTTGGGGGCACTCCCTTTCCCTTCACTCACACCCTAAAAATACTCATTGCATTATTTTCAGAAAATAATATATATCAACACAGCAAACACTAATATACTTGTTTAAAAGTCTATGTTAAATAAATTGACTAGTATTTTGGGAGAAATGCTAGGTTGGGGTCCCCCTAAGCTGCTCAGGGCCCTCAGCAATTGGGCCTAGTGCCATCACTGATCAAAACATCTGACGTGTGCTGGTTCTCTGCTTACCCTCCTGTAACTGAAGCCACCAAGTTTCACACCGACCTAATGCTGAACAGCATGTTCATAGTCTAAAGGGACCTCACATCTTACTCCCTAAACCCTCCAGTATTTGTTTTCTAAGGCCCAGATTTCTTAAAGGGACTAATGTTATTTCCAGTTGGCAACTGTGATGTGTAAATGAGGTCAATGTACAGGGTCAATGTCATGCATTTTGAAGCACTGATGAAAAATATTTTCATTTCAGTTCTTAATTTTAAAGCACAGAATTTTGGAAAGAATACAGCCTTAGCTATGAATGAGAAAACAAATCAACATATAATCTGCTCACAATTTATTTCTCCTTCATGGGTTTTATTTCAGTGTTTGAGAGTATTCTGAGTTTTGAGTGACATCTAGTGGATAAGATGTAGTATTCCAACATCTGAGTCAAAATTAAATGCTTCCCTGAGATAGAGATATGGTTGCAAGAAGATATATATTTAAAAAAAAACAAAACCCCCCACATTATTAGAATGTTATATACTAACAAAATTCAAATATTTGAAAGTGAGGAAATTCAGACGAAGTTTTATAAAATGGTATCTGAAAGTATTTGGAACCTAACAGTTTAAAACCCCTTAACTTCAGAAAGTCTAAGAATATTCAGTTAAAAGTCCCAACACCAAAGTGAATGCTTCCCTGCTCCCTTTCACTTATCTTCCTCTTTACTACTGGGAGGACCAACTTGTTGTCACTTGAGGGAAATATGCTTCCTCTTGGGTCTTTAGTTGCGTTGTCATATCACTTGCTGCACATACCCTTCTTTAAATCATGCATTAAGGATTTCAGTAACTCAACCAGAGGTTATGGGTCTATTTCAGGAGTCAGTGGATAAGATTCTGTCCTGCAATGTACAGGAGGTCAGACTAGATGATCATGATGGTCCCTTCTGGCCTAAAAGTCTATGAATCTGCAGTGCAATTAAACATCCCCTTAGCCCAAGTCCCTTGAGTCCAGTAACTTGGCATGGGGCAGCAACGGGTTTTTAATTGCAGTGCAGACATTCCCTCAGAGGCAATTCTACTTTTAGGACTCCAGTTAAAACATACCTGTGTCCTAGCCTATTTTCATCTGCAGCTTCTAATCCACCTCTGTCCCACTTCACTGTTCTGCCCATGAATTCTGGTCTGGAAATCAGGAAGTAGGTGGAGCCATTTCTGCATAAAGTAGCCAGCTGCAGGGGAAATATGCTGAACCCCTTCAGGGGATGTAGCAAGTTGTGCTCCACTCTGCATAGCTGGGGAGAACTTTCAGGAGTTGTGCAGCTCTGCATTGCTCCCTGTCCATCCCAATGTGTGTCTTAGGGTATGTCTACACTACGAAATTAGGTCGAATTTATAGAAGTCGGTTTTGTAGAAAGTGTTTTTATACAGTCGAGTGTGTGTGTCCCCACACAAATGCTCTAAGTGCATGTAGTCGGCGGACTGTGTCCACAGTACCGAGGCAACAGTCGACTTCCGGAGCTTTGCACTGTGGGTAGCTATCCCACAGTTCCCGCAGTCTCCACCGCCCATTTGAATTCTGGGTAGAAATCCCAGTGCCTGATGGGGCTAAAACATTGTCGCAGGTGGTTCTGGGTACATATCGTCAGGCCCCCGTTCCCTCCTTCCCTCCGT
The DNA here is from genome assembly GCF_009764565.3 of Dermochelys coriacea. Taxonomy (NCBI): domain Eukaryota; kingdom Metazoa; phylum Chordata; order Testudines; family Dermochelyidae; genus Dermochelys; species Dermochelys coriacea. Next base: position 184,434,994 of record NC_050068.2, on the reverse strand, counting down.
AAAAGCAAGGGCAGACAATCATTTTGCACCTTTTTTCTTGAGTTACCTGTGCAGACGCCATACCATGGCAAGCATGGAGCCCGCTCAGCTAACAATCACCGTATGTCTCCTGGGTGCTGGCGGACATGGTCCTGCATTGCTACACAGGAGCAGTTTATTGCCTTTTGGCAGCAGACAGTGCAGTATGACTGGTAGCCATCGTCGACGTAGTCCTGGGTGCTCTTTTAACCGGGCGCCTGGGCAAACATGGGAGTGACTCAGCCAGGTCATTTCCCTTGTTTCGTCTCATGGCGATTGAGTCCTACTGGCAGGGCACTGTCTTTTAATTTGCAGCCAGCAGAAGACAATGGCCAGTAGTCATACAGCACCGTCTTCTGCCGAGCACCAGGAGGTGACGATGGCTAGCAGTCATACTGCACAGTCTGCTGCCAGCATGATGTATAAAGATAGATGAAGTGGCTCAAAACAAGAAATAGACCAGATTTGTTTTGTATTCATTTTCTCCTCCCTCCCTCTGTGAAATCGATGGCCTGCTAAACCCAGTTTTGCGTTCTATCCTTGAGGCGGCCATTCAGTTTCTCGCAAAGCCACCCACTTTGTTGATTTTAATTCCCTGTAAGCCATGTCGTCAGTCGCCCTTCCCTCCGTCAGGGCAACAGCAGACAATCGTTCCGCGCCTTTTTTCTGTGCAGACGCCATGCCACTGCAAGCATGGAGCCTGCTCAGATCACTTTGGCAATTAGGAGCACATTAAACACCACACGCATTATCCAGCAGTATAGGCAGCACCAGAACCTGGCAAAGTGAAACCGGGCGAGTAGGCGACATCAGCGCAGTGATGAGAGTGATGAGGACATGGACACAGACTTCTCTCAAAGCACGGGCCCTGCCAATGTGGGCATCATGGTGCTAATGGGGCAGGTTCATGCAGTGGAACGCCGATTCTGGGCTCAGGAAACAAGCACAGACTGGTGGGACCGCATAGTGTTGCAGGTCTGGGACGATTCCCAGTGGCTGCGAAACTTTCGCATGCGTAGGGGCACTTTCATGGAACTTTGTGACTTGTTTTCCCCTGCCCTAAGGTGCAAGAGTACCAAGATGAGAGCAGCCCTCACAGTTGAGAAGCGAGTGGCAATAGCCCTATGGAAGCTTGCAACGCCAGACAGCTACTGGTCAGTCGGGAATCAATTTGGAGTGGGCAAATCTACTGTGGGGGCTGCTGTGATGCAAATAGCCAATGCAATCAAAGATCTGCTGATATCAAGGGTAGCGACCCTGGGAAACGTGCAGGTCATAGTAGATGGCTTTGCTGCAATGGGATTCCCTAACTGTGGTGGGGCCATAGACGGAACCCATATCCCTATCTTGGCACTGGAGCACCAAGCCAGTGAGTACATAAACCGCAAGGGGTACTTTTCAATAGTGCTGCAAGCACTGGTGGATCACAAGGGACGTTTCACTAACTTCAACGTGGGATGGCCGGGAAAGGTACAAGACGCTAGCATCTTCAGGAACTCTGGTCTGTTTCAAAAGCTGCATGAAGGGACTTTCTTCCCAGACCAGAAAATAACCGTTGGGGATGTTGAAATGCCTATAGTTATCCTTGGGGACCCAGCCTACCCCTTAATGCCATGGCTCATGAAGCCATACATAGGCAGCCTGGAGAGTAGTCAGGAGCTGTTCAACTGCAGGCTGAGCAAGGCCGAATGGTGGTAGAACGTGCATTTGGATGTTTAAAAGCATGCTGGCGCAGTTTACTGACTTGGTTAAACCGCAGCGAAACCAATATTCCCACTGTTATTACTGCTTGCTGTGTGCTCCACAATATCTGTGAGAGTAAGGGGGAGACGTTTATGGCGGGGTGGGAGGTTGAGGCAAATCGTCTGGCTGCTGGTTACGCACAGCCAGACACCAGGGCGGTTAGAAGAGCACAGGAGGGTGCGGTGTGCATCAGAGAAGCTTTGAAAACCAGTTTCATGACTGGCCAAGCTACGGTGTGAAAGTTCTGTTTGTTTCTCCTTGATGAAATCCCCCGCCCCTTGGTTCACTCCACTTCCCTGTAAGCTAACCACTCTCCCCACCTCCCTTCGATCACTGCTTGCAGAGGCAATAAAGTCATTGTTGCTTCACATTCATGCATTCTTTATTAATTCGTCACACAAATAGGGGGATAATTACCAAGGTATCCCAGGAGGGGTGGTGGAGGAGGGAAGGACAAGGCCACACAGCACTTTAAAAGTTTAAAACTTATTGAATGCCAGCCTTCTGTTACTTGGGCAATCCTCTGGGGTGGAATGGCTGGGTGGCCGGAGGCCCCCCCAACGCATTCTTGGGCGTCTGGGTGAGGAGGCTATGGAACTTGGGGAGGAGGGTGGTTGGTTACACAGGGGCTGTAGCGGCGGTCAGTGCTCCTGCTGCCTTTCCTGCAGCTCAACCATATGCTGGAGCATATTAGTTTGATCTTCCAGCAGCCTCAGTATTGAATCCTGCCTCCTCTCATCACGCTGCCGCCACCTTTCAGCTTCAGCCCGCCACTTACTCTCTTCAGCCCGCCACCTCTCCTCCAGGTCATTTTGTGCTTTCCTGCACTCTGACATTGTCTGCCTCCATGCATTTGTCCGTGCTCTGTCAGTGTGGGAGGACAGCATGAGCTCAGAGAACATTTCATCGCGAGTGAGTTTTTTTCGCCTTCTAATCTTCGCTAGCCTCTGGGAAGGAGAAGATCCTGTGATCCTTGAAACACATACAGCTGGTGGAGAAAAAAAAAGGGACAGTGGTATTTGAAAAGATATATTTTATAGAACAATGGGTACACTCTTTCACGGTAAACCTTCCTGTTAACATTACATACATAGCACATGTGCTTTCGTTACAAGGTCTCATTTTGCCTCCAGCCCCCCGCATGGCTAACTGTGGGGAACATTTCTGTTCAGCCATAGGCAAACAGCCCAGCAGGAACGGGCACCTCTGAATGTCCCCTTAAGAAAAGCACCCTATTTCAACCAGGTGACCATGAATGATATCACTCTCCTGAAGATAACACAGAGAGATAAAGAAGGGTTGTTGTTTGAACACCAGCAAACATACACTGCTATGCTTTGTTCTACAATGATTCCTGAGTACGTGCTACTGGCCTGGAGTGGTAAAGTGTCCTACCATGGTGGATGGAATAAGGCTGCCCTCCCCAGAAACCTTTTGCAAAGGCTATGGGAGTATATCCAGGAGAGCCACGAATGGCAGGGCAAATCAATCATTAAATATGCTGGCTTTTAAACCTTTTATAGTATTTTAAAAGATACACTCACCAGAGGTCCCTTCTCCGCCTGGTGGGTCTGGGAAGCAGCCTTGGGTGGGTTCGGGGGGTACTGGCTCCAGGTCCAGGGTGAGAAACAGTTCCTGGCTGTCAGAAAAACCGGTTTCTCCGCTTGTTTGCTGTGAGCTATCTACAGCCTCCTCATCATTGTCTTACTCATCCCCAAAACCTGCTTCCGTGTTGCCTCCATCTCCATTGAAGGAGTCAAACAACATGGCTGGGGTAGTGGTGGCTGAACCCCCTAAAATGGCATGCAGCTCATCATAGAAGCGGCATGTTTAGGGCTCTGACCCGGAGCGGCCGTTCACCACTCTGGTTTTCTGATAGGCTTGCCTCAGCTCCTTAAGTTTCATGCGGCACTGCTTCGGGGTCTCTGTTATGGCCTCTGTCCTTCATGCCCTGGGAGATTTTCACAAATGTTTTGGCGTTTCGAAAACTGGAACGTAGTTCTGATAGCACAGATTCCTCTCCCCATACAGCGATCAGATCCCATACCTCCTGTTCGGTCCATGCTGGAGCTCTTTTGCGATTCTGGGACTCCATCATGGTCACCTCTGCTGATGAGCTCTGCATGGTCACCTGCAGCTTGCCACACTGGCCAAACAGGAAAATGAAATTCAAAAGTTCGCGGGCCTTTTCCTGTCTACCTGGTCAGTGCATCTGAGTTGAGAGTGCTGTCCAGAGGGGACACAATGGAGCACTCTGGGATAGCTCCCAGGGGCCAATACCATCTAATTGCATCCACAGTACCCCAAATTCGACCCAGCAAAACCGATTTCAGCACTAATCCCCTTGTCGGGGGTGGAGTAAGGAAATCGATTTTAAAAGCCCTTTAAGTCAAAAAAAGGGCTTTGTCATGTAGACGGGTGCAGGGTTACATCGATTTAACGCTGCTAAATACGACCTCAACGCCTAGTGTCGACCAGGGCTTAATGGCACAAGTTAGCCCTTTTAACACCAAGTAGTGGATGGATTAGGAAATTAACAAGGAAACTGGTCCAGGAGAGGGTCAGGCTGTCTGTCTCTTTCTCTTTCTCATATGTGTCCTCCTCTGAATAAAAAGGCAGGAATACCCCTGTATTCTGGCAATTTCACAGAAAGATTTTCAGCAGCCTTTTGAAAGTGAAGTTATTAAATTTGCAGATACTGAAATTTTAAGGTTTTTTTTAAAAGGGATCAATAATGCATCCGATGAAGTGAGCTGTAGCTCATGAAAGCTTATGCTCTAATAAATTTGTTAGTCTCTAAGGTGCCACAAGTACTCCTTTTCTTTTTGCGAATATCTCATCTGTTTCAAATTCCATTAGACTAATACTTGCCACATAAATTTACAGTTCAAATCCAATTTTTTTCTCCCTACACACATGAAGAACCCCTGCTTTTAGCCATTTAGTCACTGATGAGTCACAGCAAAAAATAAAAATATATAGATTTTTTTTTTACTGCCACTCGGACAATCGTACCTATAGTTTCAAAGATTTCAAATGATGTACTTGACATATTAGTTGGGCAAACTATGGTTGTTCTCTGAATAAAAATTCATGAAGTTAAAAGTTCTTCACTAACAGAGTTCATATTTTCAGAAATAGAGCAGTTGACTGCCTCTCTTTTCTCATTTCAGCGCTAGTTTAGAAAATACAATATGATGACAGAGAGAGACATGCTCTTCCCTTTAGAAATGAGTTTAAAACATTACCTGATTCTTCAGGCTGGCCAGATGGGCAGCATCCTGCTATGATACAGAACCCCATTGACTTCAGCAGAGCTTTACACTAAACGTGTCCATGTAACTTTTATTTATTTATGTTTCTATTTCCATTCTTTCATTTTAATTTAAAATTTCTAATCATATACAAGGAGAAGATCTTCACACCCAAAGCAAAATTGTCAGCAATGGCTAGTTATTCATTGCTTCCATTTGTTTAAAATGTTTTGTTTAAACAAACTTCACAAAGGCTCAAGCAACATTACTGACTTAAGGCGTCCTATCGCATTGCACTACTCAATATTTGCCACACAGAACCCCATTTGGAAGAATGCCACACACCACTGGCACAAAGGGGCATTGCGAATTTCCAAAGGGAAAAATACAGTGGCCCTTCAATGAAGGTTTTCCTTTATATTATATTATTAATTATTATTATTATTATTAATTTGATCCAAACCTATGCTACCAAAAAGGACAGAGTCTTCCATAGTTTGTTCTTTGAGCTACAGGGAAAGGGACATTCTTCAAAAATAGGAGAGACCATCAACCAATTTTTTCTAGTCTAAAGGGACATAGTGGGTCATTTTTCTTAGCGTGGGGCATCTACTTTGCATTGCATCCAATGTAAATTGATTTTGGGGAGGATCACTCCAGTATAATGGTAATTCTCTGATGGTGTCTAGCCCACTTAGGAGTTTACATGCCTTCTCCCGCAACCCGACTGCAATGTAGCAGTTGGGAGGGGTTGTCACCTGGACATTCCTATAACACAACAATTCTCTGCTGTTTCTTTGGCCTCCAGGGGCCGTTGCAGTCAGTGTACACATAGCAGGTCTTGGGTAGTGAGACTAGCCCAGAATGGCAAGACTATGGCATGCACACACAAACACACACACTGACCTGCACCAGTACAGATCAGCAAGGCCAAAGATTTGGCCCAGTAGCTATAGTTGTTGTCCAAAATAAAAACCAGTGACTATTCACTATGAATAACTCTGTTTAGTCTATCTCCAAACTGCTGTGAATGCAAATGATCCAATGATGGTCTCTGCTTACACTAGTTAGCTTTCTGTTTCTTCTAACTTCCACCATCAGGAAAACTGGGTTGATTACCAAATAGTGCATCTTAATATGATGATGCAGACATGCACAAGAGGACAGGGCAAGCTACTTTGGTGGTGTTACATCAACAAAACCAATGGATAACCTATGTATGGCAGCAAGATGTCCAAATCATTTAAAGTGCCATAGAAAGCAAAATTTTTGCCTGATTTTAGGAGGTTAATATTATTAATTTGGATAATATGTGTTATAAACTCACCAAATAATCTGATCAGAAGATAACAGGGTTCTTGTCCTACAGGCTACATAGATATGTGGTCAGGCTACACAGAGTTTGCAAAGGACCCTCGGGGGTAGGACAGGACGCTCACACTGAGACAAATATAGTCTTAAAGACTTTTATTGAGATAAATAGAATAATAAATAGTAAACAAATGGTAAAATAATCAGAATTACAAATGCAGTACTATTATTCTAAAGATACATATAATATTATATACTATAAAGCTTTTGATTAATATAGTCACACCCTTCCTTGATAACCTGGTGGTAAGAGACAAAAAACCAGCCTCACCTCTGGCATGCCAGAAGAGTTCAGATCCATGTTCCTCAATTCTTGAGTGGGAGGTGCAGAACTTATAAGAAGCTAAAGCTAAGAGCTATTGAAGCTAACTTAGAGTTTTACTTAACTAACTGACTTAAAACTTAAAATTAAAACTAATAGACTAATAAAATAAAAATGAAGAAGCTTGGAGCTTAGAAAACTAGCTTAGAAGCTCAAAAAACTCAAAGCCTCCTTGGCATGGTGGGTCACCCCCTTATAGATCTTGAGCACTCAGGTCCTCCTATGTCCAACCTTGGTTTCCTCACCCACTGAAATGTTGGGGTACACTTACTCCATAGGCTGGTATGTTTGTGCGTATCGATGACATATACATACAATGACATTAACTAATTTTCACATTTGTTATTTTTGTCCTCCTGGTTGTTTTGGTTCTTTCCTTGTGTACCTGTTTATAGAGGGTATGAACTTAGGAAAGTCCCCTATGCCAACCTATTTCAATGCATCCTTTATCTAGCTATGTTAAAGGTCACAGCCATATATGGACCTTATGCCTTAACTCATCACTATCTATCTAGGTGAAAGGTCCCATACATATGCATGCTAACTTTGCTATTTAGGTGAAAGGTCCCAGACATATACATGCTATTTTTGCTATCTGGATAAAAGGTCCCAGACATACGTATGCTAACTTTGCCTTACCTCAACATGCAAGGGACTACAGGTCACATCCTGTGTTACAGCCAAACTACTTCAATATAAACCTATAGACTTATTAAAACCTCTTATATTAAAACAAATAATCAAACCCATCAGAAACTAAAAAACATAGAAGAAAAGATGTATAGGCAAGCAAGCAGGCTATCCCTATAAACTACAGAAATGTAAGCATTATTTTTTCTCAGCTACGTAATTTCTTAAACATCATAATAGATCTGGGCAGAATGTTTGCTTCAAAAAGTAGTAAATTAGGATGATATATTGGAGGGAATAAAAAGGCACATTGGTTCCCCAATGAATTTGTCACCAAAAACTCCCTCTGATAACAATATGTGAATAGTCACAGGGAATTCTCACTACAATATGTACATTCTGTGCTGGAGCCAGCTTCTTAGCAAAGTGAGATTTGAAAGTTCACAATGGAAAAAATGAAAGCTGGTAGAACGTGGTCTGAATTAGGAAAAAGGAGAGAAATCAGTAAGAAGTTTTCTTCTTCTAGTTGGAGCAATGGATAATGGAGTAGGGTAATGTTACCTCATTGGAGCTTATTATTCTTCCTTGAAAAAAACTGACTAATACTTTTATGGGTTGGGTTAAATTTCATTGAAACTGGGCTGTGTGTAGCTGCCACCCTTCACTTTAGATGGTTGTGGGAGACCATTAAGCTCATCAGTGGAACCTGGTAGCTGAAACGGTGGGTGTTTCTAACCAAAAAACAGGCACATGTCACCACCCAAAACAAAAGCATATGTGAGGCTGCTCAGGAATTATAACTATATGGGAGAAAGGCTTGGCTGGGTACTGTGGAGTGTGTGGGCAGTGGGGGTGTGGGAGTGTGTAAGAGAGAAAGAAAGACCACAGAAGGAGACAGAAAAGACAGCAAGGAAGCCCCAGACACAGCCTGAACAAGTACTAAGAGCATGACCCTGAGAAAAGCCTAGGAAGAACTTTTTGGGCAAAGTGCTGGCTGAAAGGGGCTTAAAGCTATAAGCAAAAACCATTTCCTGCTATGTTCAGGGAAAGAGGACTTTGTAATTTCTTTCTAAATAAACAGAATTCCATTAAAAGATACCTGATTCTATCATCAATTTCTGCAGGATTTGTTGCTAAGTGTAGAAGTTCAAACTTGGAGAAGGACCATTTAATACCAGATACTAATGTAGCACAGAGTTGCTAGAGAATGAACTATGACTGTTACACCCAATTTGTTACAAACTGATTTCCTTAATTTCCTCTAGTCTAGTGTTTCCCAGACTTGTTCTGTCGCTTGTTCAGGGAAAGCCCCTGGCGGGCTGGGCTGGTTTGTTTACCGGCTGTGTCCACAGGTTCGGCCGATCACGGCTCCCACTGATTGTGGTTTGCCGCTGCAGGCCAATGGGGGCTGCAGTGACCGGTACGTCCCTCAGCCCACATCGCTTCCCATGAGGCATGTTTGGAATAACCTGAATGAAGTGTTGCTGAGAGTGGTAAGCCAGGTCTACACTAGAAACTTTAACCTGTAGAGATGTAATTTTTGTGACATTTCTACACCAGCAAAAGCCCAAGCAGTAACAGTAGATATAGTAGTTCCATCTGGAAAACTGGTATAATCTACACCGGAAAAAACACTCTTTTGCAAGTATAAACTGCATCTACACTAGGAAAGTTTCTTAGAATAGTTATATAGGTCTAAGTCTAATCTTTACCTCTTTTAGTATAAATACTTGATTGCATCCTTGACCACAGTCACAGTCATTTGGCCATGGCATTTTTCCATTACATTTGGGGAACTTAGAAGTACAATGATGGTTACATACATTCTAATGGTATGAAACATGTGATGGCCACAAAGTTAATACAGATTTCAAACTGTATTAGATATGGAATTAGGGCTTGATCCTGAAAACAGTTAAGCACATGCTTAAAAGTTAAGCATATGAATGGCATCACTGTAGTCACTGGAACTACTCATGTGCTTAAAGTTCAGTACATACATAAATGTTTGCAGGACTGGGGCCCTGGGGCACACTATTTGTTCTGTAGATATCCTCTGTCCTACTTCTGCTATTTCACAGATCTTAGAATGTATAGCTTAACAGAAACCTGCTCTGAGTTACTTCTCTTATTATATTTTTCTGCATAGGTACTGCATTTTTTATTTTTAAGGTGCTTTGTCAGTTCCTTGCTGTTTGATACAGAGTGGCAAGTGGAAACTGTCCTGTTTGTTAGCACAAAGGAATACATTATGCAATAAATACATTTATCGGTGTGAGGATCAGAGCTATGCAACTTATTAATAAATTGGTATTTTCAAAAGGTTATGTATATTGTTAGTATACATGTTTGTTATAAAGAGCAGTCAAAGCTAATTCATTCTCCACTGAGCTATATAGGTAGACCTCCAAAATAATGTTACTGATCATTATTATTTAGTGAAGGTATAATCAAAGCAAGAACAGACCTACAGGATCTGAAAATTAGATAAAGCCATTTCACAGTCAATAATGCTTAGGGTTGATTTGTTGTGTGTTTGTTTATTTTATTTATTTATTTATTTGCAGTAGTGCTGGCTTTAATTGTGACTTTATTTTCTCCATTTCTGTATATTTGTAATCCTGGAACTCAGATAGTCAAAAGAAAGCTTTTTGGAAAACTTTGCTCCTTCTCAATGTTGATCTAGAATTCCAGCTCAGTCACTCTCATACTCAAAACTTTGTTTTTATTAATAACAATCAATTTTAGAGTTTTATATATATATATATATATATATATATCATAAAGACAGAAATTATAAGAAGACAAGCTGAGGTCAGTGCAAGTGACATAGGTCTCAATCTATACAGAACTTTACGCATGTGCGTAGTCCCATTGACTTCATTTGCAATTAGTCATGTGCATAAAGCTACTCACAGGAAAAAGTGTTTGCAAGTTTGGGCTATGGTTACCTCTTCTCTACAGAGAAAGAGATCGGAAACTCCAGTTTTGACTGTGCTTTGTGCCAAAAGTAAAAATGTATTTGTTCACAATCCTAAAAAGAAAATTGTTTCTTTAAATCAGGAGTAAAAACATCTAGAATGACTTGCAAAAATGCCACAGGCCTTCAAGAAATGCCAAAAGCAAGACCAGCTGAACAGATTAACTAGAATCAACACAATGGGTAGTTTTACTGTGCTGGCCCTCTATACATTTTGAATTAGGATAATAAATTAAAGTAGATATGTCATTCTGTACTAAATGGTATTAAAATGAAATACTATTTACTACTCAGACCAATATATCATTAAACTCCATTTGTGGCTGTACCCAGTAGTCATTGGTTTACCTTCAGCATATAGGGAAGTGAGTTTTACACTGAAGCTGTTTAGAGCATATAAATTTCCTTATCAAGTACAACCACAACACCAGTGTTTTGAAATAATCTTTTAAATGCTTTTAAAAATACCATCCTGAAAATTTACAAGCTATGTTCAGTTACAAAATCACATGCAATGCATGTGAAGTTAAATTAAGTCCTATAGGTAACACACACAGTATATATCCTTTTAAATGTGGAGCGCTAGTATGCATGTAAAGACTTCTGTTTCTCGGTCTTGACTTCATTTATGCAACACACAATTGGAGGGTTGCTTACTCTACCTTGTATTTTGCCTGTTTAGCATCTAAGATGCACAAACATAAAACAGCATGCAGAAGGGTTTTATAGATAGCTCCAAGTAGAGTTGACATACTTTTCATATTATATGGGAATAAGAGAAGCACTTTTCACCATAAACTATAAAAAATTGTCTTATTTATTTAGGTCCCGATCCTGCAAATAATTTTGCACAATTAATTTTAGAAATGTGATTAGTATCCTCCAACAGACATGCTCACAATTAAACATACGCAAAAGTCAGTAAGTCTTTGCAGGATCAGAAGCTTCAACTGTAAACTCTATATATCTATATATATAAACTCACATACCACAAGGGGCCAAATGACTGATTGGGACAATACAATGTAACCCTCGTGCCACGTGCCAATGGCAGCAACAAGAGCAGGGTTAAATCTTTCTAGGGGATCTTTTTCTAAAAATCATCAAAATGATGTGTCAAGCCCCAACCCAGAGACTAACTCCTATTTCTGGCTCTGGGGAATTACAATGACTTGATCATCTCTCATCTCTGCAGGTTTTTCTTCCCCACTCACAAGAACTTGGAGTTTGTGGGTACCTGGAACACAAGTATCTTTTTATTTGAGGGAAAAAACAAATCTAAAGCAACATGAAAACCCTGGGTATATGAAAAACAAGCAACCCAAATCACTGCATCAGAAGTTTGATCAATCTCACAGCTCCCAATAGTAATTATCCAGCTTGTTTAGATCTAGAACTGTTGTTCCACCACCATGTACCCCATCCACTTTAAACCCAACTCACGAGTCCAATTAGACTTGGTGATAGTCAAGAGGCATCAAATGGCAGCTCTCTTCTGCTGGTCTGCTCCAGTCCAGACAGAACTGCTCCACCGGGTCCTACTCCAATGTGCAGCTACCTAGTCCAATTCTCTGATCTCAGCTCTGCTTCCATTGGCCTGATGGAGAGTTAGAAAATATGAAGTCAGCCCAGCACTACCATCAACTATCAGTTTGCATCATAGTCATCTCCATGCCACTGCTGATCCAGTCAGGCCTCACTGCAAAATCAGCTCTGCTGTCCCACTGCTGCTGGGCAAGCCAGGCTTTGCTGCTAAGTCACTTCTGCCACTTCCCCTGGACGGCTATCACTGACCCAGACTTGCTGATGCACGTCACACAGGGCAGTGGGGATCTTCCAGTGGGAATCTCAGAGCAAAATAAAATCCTTGGCCAGAGTTCTTGCTCCTTCGCATAAACTTCTGGTGTCTAGGCTAGAGCCCTTTCCCCTTCTCTGCTGAGCTAGGATTTCATTGCCAAACCAAGATCCATTATTCATAAAATTAGGGTGAGCCACTCACCCCAGTAATAGTAATAATCTGTTATCACTTGTACATTGAAAACATGTTCTAACCAAATTAACAAAAAATACAGTAGGTGGAATTATAGGTAAGCAACGTTATAGTACAAGTAAATGAAGCTGGCCACAGCTGACTTTCCCTGTTCTCCCCTTCAGAGGGAGCAAACAGTTATATCCCTGTAAATCCTCAGGCTGTGGGGCTTACATAAATAGATTATGTAGAAGAAACAAAACACACACAAATAAATATAATAGAGTAAGCCAAGAGATTGAATTCCATTTCTGTGCAAAATTTTGAATGTATGGAAACAAAATTCATCCCAAATTGAGATTAAAAAGCCACAATCTTGACCATTTTCAAGAAAGTGAAATTCTGCAATATTTCATTTAGAAAAACACCAAAATATTCCCACAGAAGGTTTTGGTGCTTTCAAAATGAGATATGCTCCATAGGCTCTCAAGCTTCCTGGGACCCTCAATGCCCTAGAAGCTCTGGCTCCACAGCAGCCTGTCAGATGAGCTGCTGAGCATGTCAGAGCTTGGAGTCAGGGAGGCATGACAGTGGGCAGGTAAAGTGGCAGGAAACCTGCCTGGTTTCCTTCAAAAGATTTGTCATAAGTGACACAGTCCACAGAAACTTGTCACTTTTGAGGAATCGGCATTTTCAGATGAAAAATGTTCCTTTGGAAAATTTCCAAACACCTAAGTAAAATAACACCACTACATAGAACTACTCCTACATTCAATTCCTTTGAATGTCACTGGGCCTGCGCCTTTCATTTTTAAACATCATGACATATAAACAAGGCCTGAACAGGTTTTCCTGGCTCAGAAAACATTTATTGTGTAATCTCATATCTTAATTGCATGGTGGGTGTTGATTTATTGATAAAGATGCTCTTTCTCTCAAGCATTTGTTAGGTAATGAAGTTAAAAAGCTGTTGAGAAAAGCCAACACAAAGGGTTTGTCTGATTAAATCTGAATGAAGAATGAATTTTTCAGTTCTGAAAAATAAAAAAATAAAATACAGTTTCATTTTGAGTTGAAAATTATTTTTTAAAATTTGTCAAATAAAAAACTCAAAAAATTTAATTTAAAAGTGACCAAAATGTTTTGAGTCAACTTGAAACTAATTTTTTGTTTTTCAAATACTTTTGAATCAAATGATTTCTCCTTGGTGCCACTAGCCTTGCAGCAGCTTGTCTCTATACCTCTCTCACAAGAGGAGGGGTTTTTAAAGGTCTCAGGCAGTCCTTAATTGGACTCAGGTCCTAGTTGACCTGAGATAACCCCTTTTCAGCTTATAGAGAAAAGGGCCATTATCATTTTAGGGCTAATATATCTGCTTTCCATCACTCTCTTATAGCTGTCTAGCCTGACTTTGTCACATATCCTCCTCCTTTCCCCCTGCTCAACACCATGGGGCTGCGCTACTTGGGCCAAGAAACATTGCACCATTGACAGGCTATCAGCACTGCCCTGCTCGATTCCTGCTGTACTCTGAAGTGGAAGGGTTGTAACAAAAGGAACCATCTCATTACCCTGGCAGTTATTTCTTTTGTTCCAATGCATCCATTTCAGGGGGGCATGGTCTGTAACAAGGGTAATCCTCTGTCTGAGTGGGTAATACTGCAGGGTTTCCAGGACCCATTTTACAGCAAGCCATTCCTATTTTTGCTGTCTGAGAGGGAGTTTTGCACTAAGGTACAAGACTGGATGCTATTCCTCTCCATAACATTTGAGAAAGCATGGCTCCCAACCCTACCTCAGAGGCATCCATTTGTAGTATAAACTTCTTCTCAAAGCCTGGTGCTACCAGGACTGAACTACTGCAGAATGCTGTCCTCAGACTTGCAAAAGACTCTTCAGCTGTTCTGGTCCATTTCACTATGTTTGGGCCCCATCAAAGGATATGCTCAAGTAGCAGAGTTGGATATTAATCACCTGTAGTACCCTGCTATACCCAGAATTGCTCTGACCTGTTTCTTCCAGATTGGTCAGGGCCAACTTTGTATCACCTCTAACTTGCTCATTTGAGGTTTCACTACATTCTCCCATGAGGTATCAAAGGTATTTACCTTCTGTTAGCCCTATTGCACACTTGAACGGATTAGTGGTGAGACCAATTTTCCTTAGAGTATCCAGTACTGCTTCCATCTTCTCTAAGTACGTCTCTCAGTCTTGGCTGCATATGACCATATCATCCAGGTAAGCGGCAGCATACTTGGAATGTGGACGTAATAGCTTATCTATGAGCTGCTGGAAGATTGTTGGAGCCACATCCAATCCAAAAGGGAGGACAGTGTACTGGTACAACTCTTTCAAAAATAATTTTTCCCTTGCAAAGCTATTTTCAAATTTGACACAAATTTAGTGAATAGTTTTGGACTCCAAAAATGCATTTTTCAAAAATTAAAAAAAAATGTCAAAGATATTTTGCCTATCTCTAGTCTGGAAAAGTAGTCAGAGTTAGATGCATGTTAAGTAAGACATATTAGCAAGCCCTCACCTAAGCTTGACCACTTTTCATAGTATGGACTAACCCACAGAGTTGTGGGGGAAGTTCTGTGCTACTGCCCATGCGCAGAATTCATGTCTCTCTCACCAGATTTCTTTTTCTCCACAGAATATAGATTCTACTGGAGAGGTGCTGCAGTTATACCTTTTGCCCACCCAGGGATGCTGTAGTGCCAGAAGAGAGGACAGCCAGCCAGCGAGAGGCTGTGTTCCTCACAGTAAAGCCAGGTGAGAAGGCACAGAATGGACAGAGTGAGCCACACGGGGCTGCTGGGAGCGTCACAGACTGGGGTTCACAAGGGCTGGTGCGGGGGGGGGGGAGACAGACTGGGGCACAAGCTCAGGAGCTAGTGGGGTGATAGTATTTAGCCAGAGGCTGAATGGGATGGGGGCTACAAGGCCACATGGGGATCGGATGGCTGCAGAGCCACAGAGGGACAGGGGAAGGTGTGCCTGGCTGAATGGGAGAGGCTAGGGATCTGCCAGTGTCTGCAGAGGGGAGGATCCCCAACTCGCTAACAATTCCTTCTTTAAGGCCTGGTATATATTACAAAGATTTGACATCATAGCTATGTCAGTTTGGAGTGTGAAAATAAAATCATGCCCTTCAGGTATGTCTACATTGCAAATTAGACATCCACGGCTGGCCTGTGCCAGCTGACTCAAGCTCGGGGGCTCAGGCTATAGGGCTGTGTTAACTGTGGTGCAGACATTTGGGCTTAAGCTGCAGTTCAAGCTCTGGGACCCTTCCACCACTCTGTATCCTAGAGTCCAAATTTCTACCCTGCAGTTAAACAGCCCTTTAGCCCAAGCCCCGTGAACTGGAATGAGCTGGCTCAGGTCCGCCACAGGTGTTTAATTGCAGTGGACATACCTTAAGTGACATAACCACGCCATCAAAACGTGCCATGCAGACACATCTTATACTTGCCAAAAAAGTTGTTTTGACTAGAGAGCTTATGTAATAATGCATCCGATGAAGTGAGCTGTAGCTCGCGAAAGCTTATGCTCTAATAAATTTGTTAGTCTCTAAGATGCCACAAGTACTCCTTTTCTTTTTGCGAATACAGACTAACACGGCTGCTACTGTGAAATATGTAATAAGGGGAGGTAGTTCAATTATACCAGCAAAAGAAGGGAAGTCCTGTTCTCACTGAAGAAAATCTTTCATTGACTTCAGTGGACTTGGATTTCACCCGAGTTTTCACAGCTATTACAGTGACAGCCATCAGTGGCTGAAATTAGCCTAAATGCCCACTACAGAGGACTGTTATGATGTGATCATTTCACTAGTTCTCTAATCACCACAGAGTTTTCTAAGGCAGATAAGGTCTAATGCATTTGTTGTTGTTTTGTTTTTGTTTTAGCTGCTCAAGTCTCCCATTTCGGCCCAGATCTGTGAAAAACTAACACATACTATTTATTTTATAGATAAACTTTAAGAGGCATAATATATTCTGTTATCTCTGTAGTGTTTCCACTTACTTATGAAATGTTTCTAAATGCTGAAAAAATACAGAGAGCTGCTAAATGTCTGGTGACTTTTTAAAGAAAGTTAAATTTATAGTCATTTTTATTTTATAGGCAATGATCTCTTTGTAAAGTTTTCATAATGTCAAGGAAGTTTATAGAATGAATTAGTTTGACTTCAGTCAGCATGCTAACATTTATAAATCTAAAGCGCTTCCTTTCTGAATATATTTACTGCCACAGGGAGGAATGGGGAATCAAAAGGCTTTGACATTTATTTTTGCCATCATTTCTCATCTTCTGCACAGTTTGAGAGGTGCATACACAGCCTTTTCCTGCTCCTCAGATGTCAGAAATTAGCTGCCGCCTGTTTACAGGACATTAGAGGGGGTAAAGACAAATCTGCAAAAGACCAGGTATTGCACATACTGAACACTAATACCCACATAAGTCACAAATGCAGATTTGCATGAAGAATTTATGGTATCTTTTTCAGATGTATTTCTCCCCAGGTATTACTTTAGTCTTGATAGCAGTTGAAGGCAAACATTAAATGGTGTAATATTAGCAATCAAAAGCATCAAAATGTGGCATGAGGAAAGCTGTTAATTGTATATGATCACGGGAATAACTAGCAACAAGAACCAATTCTCTGCTCCTTATGGGCCCAGTCCTGTGAGATTCTGAATATCATCAATCCCCACTGAGCTCAAGGAAAGTTCTGAGTTCTCAGTACTTCACAGAATCAGTCCCTAAATACTGGAGACTCACACCAAACTATTGTCCTTTCCCCTCAAAACTAAGACTGTGTAGTTTTGAGTTACATCAGCAGTGTTGACAATTCTTGGGGTGTTTTTCTTGAAAGCCCCAGCTCATGGAGTCACATGATTATATAAAAAAATCTCAGCTTGTTGTTGTTTTTAAATAAATTTTTAGCCCACATAGTTGTGGAGAAAAGCTTGAAAATGTGACCTGTAACAGCACAAAAACCAGAAGACAAATAAAAAGAATTCTACATTTAATATTTTTAAAAATTGATGATTTTTAAAACAATCATGATTTTTAAATGTGGGGGGTTGGTAGTACTGTCATATTGTATCCTGACTGTCTTGAGGAACTGCTAGGTAATGGCAATTAAATAAAACAAAATACCGCCATCACAAATTTGAGATATCTCAAGAGATGATATTCTCATTGGAACCAAAAGATTATAAACACTTCAGGGCAAAGACTGTCTTTATTCATGTGCTGTACAGTACTGATGCAGCTTTTGCTCTTGAATTATAAAGTAATAAATACTTTGATAAGTCATAGACTCAAACATCTGGTTTGACCACCTGTATAACCAAGGCCAATGAGCCCTACCCAATAATTTCTGCATCAAGCCCGTAACTTCTGTTTGAGCTGTAGCCTATCTTTTTAGAAAGATATCTAGCCTTGATTTAAAGTCTTCAAGTGATAGAGAATGCACATCTCCAAGTAAGCAGCATTCTCACACTAGCATTTTTGTTAATTACGTGTATGGGGGCAGTAACTACAAACCCCAGTCAGGGATCAGGACCCCCATTGTGCTAGGTGCTCAACAAACGTAATTTTACCTTATCTATTTCCTTTAAACAAAACTAGGCTGTCATTTTCATCCAGCAAATAACTCATGTTTTGGAAAACTGGTTTTGCTACAAACAAACAATTTCCACAGGGGATGAAAATCTCAAAAAATGTATAACTTTGCCCATGTAGAAACCCACAGGTTCCTGCAAACTGGCCAATCAGAGTCATCTAAGAAAAATTTATTTTTTTAAGAACTGTGTTCCAATAGAATTTTATGTGAACCAATATCTCTTTCTAAAAATATAAATCTGCCACATTGGATTCATTTACAACAGCATGAATTGTTGGGACAGATTTTGCTGCTACTGTTAGATTGTAACATATGCCATGCTTTCTAGCTCTTCTCCTACCCCTCCAGTTCTGGAGGGACTGTATTGTGACTTTTTTCAAATTACAACATTTTAGAAAGAGCAGTGGAACAACAATTTTCAGAATGTCAGAAGAGATTGTGTTTGAAAGAAAAACTGCATTTTTGAACACATTAGCCTAGGCAGCCTCCCAAACAATTTTTTCCAGCACCGTCATATAAGATTCAGTACATACGGGCAAAATGAACTGCCAGTATTTCTTCATACATCTGACATATTTCTGTATTATAAAAGTTCCCACAATTCAACAAAGCGTTTGTACTGAAAAACACCCCACTGCATTTAGCAGCACCACAAAGGCTGCAACAGAATGCAGAAGTAAATGGGTTAATAGCCTCAACTGGTCAGAAGTGACTGTGTAATAACAATTTGCAACACCTGAGAGGATAATGCTTTTAAAGCCAAGGCACAGTGAGTTTCTTTCCTCCCCTCCCTCTACCCACTTCTTCTTTTTACTTCTTTAAAAAACATTTTTATTGTTTCTCTGTTAAATTTTAACCAGTAATTTAGTACAACACTTTATTTTATTCATTACTAAAATTACAATCCCATCAATGGTGTCACTTTAAAAAAAATATTTTTTCTCTTTTCTTTATCTTTACAACCACACAAGGCAGGTCTGGAAGGAACCTGAATACGGACATTGTGCCAATAGCAACACACACACACACACACTAATATTTAAATATATTATCCTCTGCACTATACAACATTTCCATATTATTTGTGTATCTGCTTTATGTGGCAATATAGCTTTCTACTTAAGGTGTAAAATTCTCACTGAATTATAGAGCTGATGTTTGAAAGTGCCTGCACCATCACTACACTGTTCCACTACCTCTCCTCACATCTCCATAATTCCAGGGAGGGAGTATAAAATATTTACCTTTAAACTTACCTGGCATTATTTCTCCTTTAATGTATTCGGTGAAAATAGAGTAATAAGTTTGCATGTTACAATGGGAACATTTCCAAGAATATTACTGTGGCTGGACACACACAACACAGCATTCTCAGCAATACTGATGAGTGACTGAGACTATTACCATGCAGGACTTAATATCAGAATTAGAATTTAGTTTTAAAAAAAGAATAGCTTCCAGTCTCCTGGTATCATACAATCGTTATCAAGCAACAGCTAAGATAGTGGTAGCACAAGCAGAGCTATGCACACAAAAATTATTCACACCATAGGCAACAGTGGGAGAATTATATTTTTGCTGGATTCATAAAATTTGGCAGCTGGATGTTTTCACATTCCACTGCTGCAGCAAAAATCTCTCTCTAGAGGCAGATACTATAGGAATCAGCATACAAGGACTTATTTAATTTAACATCTTAATTAATTAATTAGCTGAAGTAGTAAGTGAAGAGCACACCAATTAAGTCTGCCATGATACCAAGGCCCACAGTACGCCGAGAGAACAGAAGACAGAGTATGTCAAGGCACGAGCCTGGGACTCAGAGACCCAGGGCTAAGTTCTCTGTTCCACCCTTCTGTGTGACCTTGCAGTCTCTAGGCACATCTACACTGAAGCTGGGAGTGAGCCTGGGTAGACAGACACATGCTAGCTCTGCTCAAGGTACTGCTCAAGCTGGAACCCTAAAAATAGCAGTATGGATGCTGCAGCACAGGTGACAGCTTGGGCTAGCTGCCTGTGTGCAAACCTGCCTGACCCCCTTGGGTCTGTACTCGAGTGTCTAGCCCATACCACCATCTGTGCTTCTGCAGCCAAACTGCTATTGTTAGCATGCCTCTTGAGTAGAGTTAGTGTGTGTCTGTCTGTGGACTGGGAGACATATTCCCAGCTTCACAGCAGACATATCCTTTGTGCCTCAGATCCCCACCTGTAAAAATGGGTCAAAATAGTACTTCTCCACCTCACAAGGGTGTGGTGATGATAAATATATTAAAGACTGTGAGGTGCTCATATGCTAGTGGAGGCTATAGACTCATAGATTTTAAGGTCAGAAGGGACCACTGTGATCTGTCTGATCTCCTGGCTATCCCCAGCTGACATATGGCCCCTAAGATACAGTCAACAGCTGGAACAAGTTGGTAGAACAGCCTGGAGCCTGCTCTAACTTGGGCTGGGGGAGAGTATCAGGGAGCTGTAACTGGTTGTTAGTTCTCAGCTTCTCCTCTTATTTGCAGGGCTTCCCTCAGTATCCCTATGGGGGAATAGAGTCTTCCTTTGCTAGGTACTCTCCTAGATTCAAGCAGAGCAAGTCAAACTCTTACCTTGTGATCTGTGGGGCTTCCACAGGCTAGCAAAGAAGGAGCCAGTAGAATTGCCAGGTCTATTCTCTCCTCCCCCCGTGGTGCAGAAGCAGGGAAGTTGCTGAACTGCAGCAGGGAAGTGGTAACAGTTACTCTGAGTGTGCTCAGCTCACCTCGCAGCCGTGTGGCTGCAGGGGAAGCAATGAGAGGAAGCTGGGGAGGCAGCACTCTCTACTGTCTCCCTGTATCCATGGGACTCATTCAAACACTTCCATGTGAAAGTTGCAGGACATGGTCCAGGGAACATATTTTCAATTGATAATCACATACACATTTTCCTCTTTACACAGATGGCCTCCAGGGCCACAATTTAGAACCAAGTGGCCCCTGACCAGAGGTTGGACACTACTGACTTGCAAGGATACAAAGAGCTGTATGTTAAGAGAGGATGGTGGTGTAAATCCAATGTAACTCCAGTGAAGTTAAGGACATTGAAGTCAATGGTAAATGGGACAAAATACAACATGGTTTTACAAAAGGAAGATAGTGCCAAACCAACCTGATCTCCTTCTAGAAGAAAGTAACAGATTTTTTAGACAAAGGAAACACACCTACATTGTGTGTTAAAAGGAAATTTACCTACATTGGAGTAAGGCATTTGATACGGTGCCACATGGGGACTTATTAGTTAAATTGGAAAAGATAGGAATCAATATGAAAATTGAAAGGTGGATAAGGAATTGGTTAAAGGGGAGACTACAGCGGGTCCTACTGAAAGGTGAACTGTCAGGCTGGAGGGAGGTTACCAGTGGAGTTCCTCAGGGATCAGTTTTGGGACCAATCTTTTTATTACTGACCTTAGCACAAAAAGTGGGAGTGTGCTAATAAAGTTTGCAGATGATACAAAGCTGGGAGGTATTGCCAATTCGGAGAAGGATCGGGATATCACACAGGAGGATCTGGATGACCTTGTAAACTGGAGTAATGGTAATAGGATGAATTTTAATAGTGAGAAGTGTAAGGTCATACATTTAGTGATTAATAACAACAATTTTGGTTATAAGCTGGGGACACATCAATTAGAAGTAATGGAGGAGGAGAAGGACCTTGGAGTATTGGTTGATCACAGGATGACTATGAGCCACCAATGTGATATGGCCATGAAAAAAGCTAATGCGGTCTTGGGATGCATCAGGTGAGGTATTTCCAGTAGAGATAAGGAGGTGTTAGTACCATTATACAAGACACCGGTGAGACCTCATCTGGAATACTGTGTGCAGTTCAGGTCTCCCATGTTTAAGAAGGATGAATTCAAACTGGAACAGGTACAGAGAAGGGCTATTAAGATGATCTGAGGAATGGAAAACCTGTCTTATGAAAGGAGACTCAAAGCGCTTGGCTTGTTTAGCCTAACCAAAAGAAGGCTGAGGGGAGATATGATTGCTCTCTATAAATATATCAGAGGGATAAATACCAGAGAGGGAGAGGAATTATTTAAGCTCAGTACCAATGTGGACACAAGAACAGATAGATATAAACTGGACATCTGGAAGTTTAGGCTTGAAATTAGATGGAAGGTTTCTAACCATCAGAGGAGTCAAGTTCTGGAACAGCCTTCCAAGGGAAGCATTGGGGGCAAAAGACCTATCTGGCTTCAAAACTAAACTCGATAAGTTTATGAAGGAGATGGTATCATGGGATAACATGATTGTGGCAATTAATTGGTCTTTAACTATTCGTGGTAAATAGGTCCAATCCCTGTGATGGGATGTTAGATGGGGTGGGATCTGAGTTACTACAGAGAATTCTTTCCTGGGTATCTGGCTGTTGAATCTTGTCCACATGCTCAGGGTTCAGCTGATCGCCATATTTGGGGTCAGGAAGGAATTTTCCTCCAGGGCAGATTGGCAGAGGCCCTGGGGGGTTTTCCGCTTTCCTCTGCAGCATGGGGCATGGGTCACTTGCTGGAGGATTCTCTGCACCTTGAAGTCTTTAAACTATGATTTGAGGACTTCAATAGCTCAGACATGGGTCAGAGGTTTATTGCAGGAGTGGGTAGGTGAGATTCGGTGGCCTGCATTGTGCAGGAGGTCAGACTAGATGATCATAATGGTCCCTTCTGACCTTAATATCTATGAGTCTAAGTCAATGGGTGCCACCTCCGAAGAAATAAATAAATTAACACTGTGTGTTCAGTGTGAATTGGGCCTGCTAGAATCATAGAAGATTAGGTTTGGAAGAGAACTCAGGAGGTCATCTAATCCAATCCCCTGCTCAAAGCAGGACCAACCTCAACTAAATCATGCCAGCCAGGGCTTAGTTATGGCATTTATGGGGAGTTCAAAACTGAGCCCTTCTATATAAATAGTCATGTGTGGAATAAAATGAACTCCAGTTTTAAAAAGAGATTATGCATAATTCACTCCTGCCCTGGAGCTGCATTAACTCACACATAGCACTACTAATTTACAAAGGCTTTCAAGAGCTACTTGAATTTAATTTAGCATTCACAATACATTGTTTTAAAGATGTGCAAACATTTTGGGTGGGATCTGTTTTAATACTATCCTCATAGTATTATAAGGGAAGCCACATTCTTGTGTCTTTCAGTTATTTCTCAGAAATTATCTTCTGAATACTTCAGTATTTCTTTCCTTTTTTTGATGGAAGAAAATGAAAAATATGTGTCAAAAAGACAAGCTATAATCCCTTGTAGGTTATCAGGCTTGCTTGGTCTTCCAAGTGAGCGTGTGCTGAGAGGCAATGGTAACACTTCACTATTTTGCGACTGCTGACAGAAATACCATTCTTGCTTTGTAAATTCTGACTTCAGCCCTCATCAGTTGCTGAGACGCACACAGTGCATCCCAGGATGAGGGGAAGGGTGTGTGCAAAGGGAGCTCTTAATCTCCTTTGAGTTTTCCTGATCCTGGAACCATTGTGCACTGGACTGGTCCTTTGCACAAGTCAGAGAAGCTTGAAGTCTGCTCCAAATTACACCTATTGCCTATGGCCCCAAGAGAGATTACAGCAATTGGAGATCCCCAGGATGCAGGGAAGCGGCAGCCACATTCCCTACACCAGCTTCAAGGATGGAATGTCACAGGAGCCATTGTGCTGGCTTTATGGCACGTGAGGACCCCCCTATACTGGGAAGATTGTTCTCAGCTCTGGGACATTGACTTGAGTGTCATGAAGCAACCTTAACACAGCCAAGGACCAAGATCTGCAGCTTTTCATTGGCTGTGCACAACTGTTGTTGGTGAGGGAGGGCTTCTGCTTGCTATATAGCTAATGTTTGTAGCAAAATCATACAGTGGGGTTACAGTGGTATCTTAAGACAGTAGTGGCCTGTCAGATCATCTGGTGTGCTCCCTCAGTACAGGATTGTCTCCAGCTTTACAACTTCCATTTGTAATAAATACCTAAAGGGATGGAGCATGTGCCTCTTGTGCACCCAATTGCTAGTCAGTTTCTGCATTCAGCCTGAGAGAAAATGAGCTACTATAGTTGGCGCTTAGATACTCCCCGCCCCCCAGCCAAATTTCACACTTAAATATGTTCTTTTTCACTCTAAAGACTGCCAAAATGGAAACTCTGGGTTTATTCTTATTGGAACCCCTGACCCAGTACTTATACAGTCCAAAATAGCAATGTAGTGGATGGTCTCACAAACACTAATGGACTTTATCCACCTATCATCCACATTTGGGGAACTGAGGAACAAGTTAGATTAAGTGACTTGCCAAACTCTGTGACTGAAGAGGGAATGAACTTGTCTCCTCCAGCCCAGGCCAACCCAGTGATCTATCCACCCTTTTGCTAAATTCTGCCCTAGGCCTTGTCTACACTATGGGGATTATAGCAGCATAGCTGCATTGTCACAGCTACGGTGCTGTAACCCCATAACGTAGGTGCAGCCTGTAGGGACAGAAAGGGTTTTTCCATTGCTGTAGGAACTCCCTCTCCCCGAGCAGCAATAGCTAGATATACAGAAACTTTCTTCCATCAGCCTAGCTGCATCTATACCAGGGGGCTAGATCAGCATAGCTATGGTGTTTGAGGGAGGAGGAGGGATTTTTCACACCCTTGAGTTACAGAGCTATGTCAATCTAAATGTTTAGTCTTAGACTGATCAGACTCCAAAGGGTCTGACCAGACCACAGGCATAGCAACATCTGGTGTTTATTTATCTATTTTTTAAAGTGCATGGATTTGCTCAGGTGCTGACAACACTGGAGATGAGTATGAGAGACAAATAAGTTATTGAGTTGCAAAACGGCATGGCATATCATTTTCAGTTTAGATGAGGATATTCCTTTACATGCTGATCCCAGCTATAGAAAAATAAAACACCTTTACTATAATCTGTTTTTCGCCATTATTGCAACCAAATTTTCAGAAAGGCATTATTCAATCTTTTTTAAGCTCAGGGCTTCGGAAGAGAGACCCCTAAAAAGTTCAGTTAGGTGGTTTATCACCAAACCTACCTAAGGCTCCACCAATCTTATTTCTCTCTCTTCCACCCTGAACAAACCCTCAGCTCTCACCCCTTTGAAAGTGACTCAGCCACATCCTGTCCTCTTTCCCCACCAATGCATCAGTCTTCCTTCTACTCCTTGTATAATTTCTGAAGGCAGGCCCAGTGACAGAAAAATCACATTGCTAACCTCAGCTTGAAGAGATGTTGCATGATGTATTTGCTGGAACCTCTGTCTATATGGTTTCTTAAAATGCCAGAGGAAAATTGTTACAACAGTTATACACCAATTAAATACAAGATACAAAAAATCAGCTGTGGAATCCCCCTCTCCCCATCAAACCAACCAAACAAACAAACAGCTCCACAAACAGCTGCCCAAAATAGTCACCTTCCACAAAGGTCCCTTTGTAGAAACCAAATCCACTATTTGACCCCTCTCCTGAATAATCAGTGAATAAAAGGGCCATGAAAAGGGCCACGTGACAAAAATATACATCAGCATCAGTCCCATGCAATTTCATGAATGAGCACTACTGCTTTCTTAGCAAAGTCCAATTCCCAGAGGACAAGACAGCCATATCATCACTCCCATTCTCACAACTGGAATTGATTGGGCCTCCTTTTGGCAATTTTAATGAAGAGTTTGAAGCCAACCGAGTGTGGAGACTGAGCTACCCTCTCTGGCACTTCCAATACAGTGAAGCAGATGCACTTTGGTAGAGGTAATGTTTGTTGGGCAATCAGGAAACAAGTTGGCCAGCAGAGAAAACACAGCACTTTTTTAACAATCTGGGGCACTCTGTTCACTCTCCTCCAGCTCAGACTTCTGGATAGCCTCAAAGTCTCGCTTGGTGAAGTGGGCATGCTCAGAGATTTAATGCAGGCATTATCATAGTTGTACCCATACTAGTTGTCATAAACTGGAATATTCAAAGCTGCCTAATAAATCCAGCACCCAAATCCCTTAGGCAACACTGGAAATCTCAGCCACCTAGTGTACCAAACTTGCTACATGTTGAATGTTTACTTTGTATGAAACACTCCATCCCAGTGGAGCATGCAATATTAAATTTACAGCCTTACTGCTCTCCAGATACATTAGAGTAGGTCTACCCCATTTAAAGTACACCACTCTGAACTCTACTGGAGGAATATATCAAACTAAGTTGGAATCTGCCTTATTTATCACTTCAACTTTTTGCTTCAGCATTGGACATTTAAGCGTTAGATAAAACAAAACACAATTGCTTTACAACAAATCATGCCTCCTCTATAAATTTGCAATAAAAATATATATGCAGCTTTCTGCTGAAATGGCCATTTTAAATTGGATTTGCAAGTTATAGTTCAGCCATTAGCTTGAAATTTGTTATAATGTAGGCCTGAATTCCTACAATTGCCTCCAGTGATTTATCAATCACTTCTTGAAATCTGCAGATATGTTCATGAATGGCTCCCGAGCCAGAAAGTTAATGAAAATGGAAAGAAATGAAAAATTTATCTTTTCATAAGAGTCCTAATTCATTGCTATATCTCCTAGAACATACGCTATTTTTACTCAGTGATCACATGTCATCACCCTTGTTATGCCTCCTCACACACAGTTGTTAATTTGCCCTGTTTTTTACTGCTTTACACAAAAATGCCTTCTGTGTGGCATAGTGATCTAGTGCACCCAAGTCATAAAACTGCAAGCAGCTACTATCAACAGTTGACAGCTGTTTTACTCCAGCTTTTTGAGACATCAGAGATTTCACCCACATTTTTGCACAGTTGCCCAAATATTAGAAAATACTTTTCTAAGTATGTTTTCTGTGCAGTGTTATGGCTTGCCCCTGTTCCATTTGGTGATGGACTTCAATGGGATCAAAAGCAGGCCTTATTTACAATTCCCCAGCATATGCACATGCGATGCATCCTGTGAAAGGTGTGTGAGTCAACCACCTAAACTGCATCATCTGCATCAACTGCTGCCCCCCATTACAGGACCCTCTAGGTATGTCTACAGAGCAATAAAAGACCTCAGCACAGCTGGCTCAAACCCACTGGCATGTTATGCACATTGTTCTCCCATCTCCTCCTGCAATCACTGAGGAATCTGTGAAAATGGTAATTCAGCATACGTAATCCATTCCTATGCCATATAGAACCCACCTCCTTCATGGCTGATTCCAGAGACAGTGGCCCATGGGAGACTCCTCAATAGTGTAGTGTCCATTGTAGCCATACTGCAAGGGAGCAGGAGGAGGTACTTTGAGGTTTGGAACCATAGGGCATCTGCCTAGAGATTTGAGGACTAACTAACTTGTATTTTTTGATGGAACTGAAAGAGTGCAGAGGGAAGCAGATAACAAGAAGAAAATTGGCCCTGTTGAAATAAAAATCCAGGGGAAACTCCTACCACTAGTCCCCATGGAGGTTTACCACAGGTGGGGGTGGTTTTCCTCCCCTCCAATATTATAGCCTGATTTAGAGATGTGCTGAGCACCCTCAGTTCCAGGTGCAGGTCATTAATTTACAATGAGAAAATAATTCAAATGGTTGGTAGCTGAAAAGGTATTGTGCCTACAAAGGCTGGGGGGGAAGATACTAGTGAAAGGAGGACAATCAGGCCTAAGAATAGTAAGCTATGCTTTATTGAAGGAAGGAAGATCTTATGCTCCAATCTGTGTGGAGAGCCCCTAGGACGCACTGAGGGGCTGCAGGGATCTCTGGCCGTTCAGGACAGCTGACCAGGCAGGACTCCGCTGGGGGGAGTCCTCTGCAGCCCTATATTCTTCGTGCTTATCTCGGGGTTACATGGGGTCAACAGCTGGCTACATTCTTATATGTATGATTTATGCTTATTACATAAACTGACTTGTTTACAGGCAAAAATATGCTGAGCTATGCTACAATATCTTTTGGCAGGGTCTGTCAGACAAAGTTCATTGAAACTGCCTGGCATCCTCAGCTTACATCCAGTCACATACTCAGTCCACCACTTAGCTCCTCGCCAATCTTCTGCAACCTTGCCCCTACAGGTATTCTGGACTCTCACAAATGGTGACATTTGAATCACAGCTCCAAGTCAGCTGTTTAGTTCCCTACCCATGAAAACACTGGATATGGTGAAAATGTTTATGAACTGTACCACAGGAATCCATTTTTTACACGTAATGGCAAAGCACAGACATTTTATTTTTGGATATCATTGCCTTGAAAGGACTTTTAGGGAACAGCAATGAACAATTTAAATGAATGGAAATGTGGTGGTTCCTCAGTACTGTTTTATTAGCTAAACCAATAACATTGCTATCTGTTTGAATCACACTGAAATGAGCAATCTAGTAAGGTTAGTTCAAATATATGAGGAAACATTCATACTGTATATAGCCCAGCATTTTTGGCAATGGCATGCAGTAACATTTAGTAAAACAGGCATTGAGATTAAAATGCCTAATTGTATACAGATGCTGATCAGCTAAAACTATCAATTATCCTTATTATAGAATCAGTTTTCTGATCCTGGATCAAAGAATAGTATCTTAGGTGAAACAAAGAGAGCTGACACTAGGTTTTTGAGCATATAAACAAACAGGCCAAGTTTTAAGTCACTTTGTTAGCTGGGTGTATAATTTAAATAGTGTTACATAATGAGGATTCATGGCCATAACCGGCTGAGGTGGAAGGGATTTCTTAAATGACAAGTTGTTAGTGAAAAAATTTTCTCTCATTCTCACATCTGGATATGGAATGATGCAAGTTGCAACTATTCTTTGGTTAATACAAAAAAAATTATGTAAACCTATATAGGTAATCTCTATTGTAGTCATTAACCTAAGAATTAAAGTTGAAATTGTCTCTATCCATTATCCTGATACTTTCAACTAATTTCCGAGTCTGTGAAAATGTGTGTTTTGTACACATTGGTAGATAAAGATTGCTATTTTTATAATGCTTGGGGCATCTCTACTTTATGTCACTGGCATATGAAACCTCAGGGACCTTATGCCAGTGGCAGACTGGGTATAGTGGAGCTCTGCTATGCCACCCCCTCTACACAGACTCATCCAGCCCAAAACTCTTCTCCCTGACATGCTTCCTCTTTCTCCTTGGGCAGTGGGGAGAGGGGGCACTAAGAACAGGAAGTGGCTGAGCTGCCTCCACCAGCTTTCTGCTGTGCATGAGTTCCCTGTGTGGGGAGTACTCTTCTGTCTCTGGTCTCTTTGTGTTGACTGACCAGACTGTAGAATTCAGTCTGGCCATTTTCAGTCTTAAAGCACCTCTTTAAGTGAATTTTATTCTCTTCATTAATTCATACTATGTTCCACATAGTACAATGTGTACAGTGGAAGTTAGAACTGTGGACAACAATGAGCATTAGACACTGCTTAGCAGGAACCCAGTTCAGCAAAGCACTTAAGCATGGGCTTAAATTCTACTGGAGATTTAAGCTGAACAGTTTAAGTAGCTTCACACTTTGTGATCCAGCACACCCATATCTAATCCTCTAGGTAACATCCCATGGAATTCATGTCCTGTTTTAAGGTAGCAAGAGTTGAGGGGATGCAGTTTGGTAAGAATTCTAGTGAGGTTTTGCAAATTTGTACAAAAAGCGTGACACTCAGCTGTTTTCACAAAGAACAGTGAAAGTACTGCTATACCACAGCATAGATTTTCAGTAGTGTAGTGGGGTGGCTACCCTGCTCCTAAAATAGAAGGGGTTAAAAGCAGCCCTGGAGAGGACTGTGGCTGGGGATGGCTGACTGGGGAAGCAGCCGCAGCTGAGCCATGCCCAAATCAGGCCCCATCTGGCCTGTATAAAAAGGCTGTGAGCCAAAGGCCCAAGGACTCTCTTTCCAGACTAGGAGAGAGTAGAGCCTAGTTGCCTGCCTGACAGGGTACTGAGGCTGGTGTAGTGCTAGGGAAGGTGCAGGCTGAGCTGAGGTGTTCCAGACTGGTAACTCCCCAGGCTGTAGGGCCTGGTCCAAGGCCCATAGAGGTACTGGGAGGCAGAGGAAGGCAACAGGTCTGAACCCCCTTGCCTATAATGAGTGGCCTTTACACTGCAGTCTGCCTCAGGAAGTGGGGGCTTGGTGATGACTGGCAGTAGCCCAGACTGAGGCAAGGTGGGGATAGTGGGTTGGGGGTTCCTAGGAAGGGGAGACCCAGGGGCAGAATCCCAGAGAAAGGGGCACTGGGGTCCATGAGGTACACAGGGGCCAGAGCTGTGTGGATCACGGGCCTGCAGAAGGTGCTCCAGGCTGGAAAAGAGCTAATTCCTTGATGACCAGCAGGAGGTGCTGCAGGGGTGAGTCTGTGCCCATTACAAGTGGCCTTAGTCAAAATTCTCTTTGCAATGATGCAGGTACCTCCTGACTATAATGTTGGGAGGTCAAATAGGAATTACTTCTAATACCCAATTATATAAAGGGCCTCAGTCGTGTCTCCAAAAGAGTGCCAGGCCAGCAATTTTTCACACTGAAGTATTTGTACTCACATCTGAGGTGTAGACACAGTCAGGTGTGTCTCTGACTTGCACACATAAAGGCAGTTTTGCATATGCAATACAGAGTTTTGCACATGAGCATGGAAAGACTTGTATGTGAAACTGCAGTCAGTGCTTTGGGGTGGAGACAGTTTGTTACATAATAATTATTTCAAAGACTGCTTTTGGAAAGTTGCATTGCAATTCAAAAGCCTAACAACTTTCTCAAAAAAAAGCACTATTATATTGTTAAAAGATTTGTAACCATATATTGGTTTTTAAATCTTCCATTGCTTGTACCACACTTTTACTATCAGCTTACAGCCAGTGCAGCAATAATTTTAGGAAAAGATAATACCTCATAAGATCTGTACATCTTAATGAAAAGACACTATATCAGTCATATGATTTTCCAGCAATTGGATTCAATCATGGAAATATGAATAACAACTGATGTTCAAACACTTACTACTGAGCAAATGTGGCTTTACTGCTGAAAGAATGGCTGTTACCATCCCAATAGCTGTGAATATAGTCAGTTGGTCTTTGCTACATTTCCTCTTGACCTCACTCTAATTTGTCAGCCTCAGTTGTTAGATTATAATGTGTCTACTATGTGAAACAATGCAAGAATGAAAAAAGGCACAGAACAAAATCTGCACTACCCAAATTGTGTACATGCCTATAATATACAAGGAAATGTATTCTGTAAAATTTGGGGCTTTGCACTCTGGCCTCTGTTCTACATCTATCTGAAATATATGCCACAATGATTTAGGTGCATTGTATGCTAGTTCTCTTGGATAAGGCAAAGTCTATTCTCTACTGAATGTATAGTGAAGAATTAGACCCTGATTCTGCACTTGAGAAACTTTTATGCCTGTGAGTGGTTCAATGGTTCAGGTCACATGTGGAAGTGTTTGCAGGATCTAGGGCCTTCAGTGCATGCATAACTTTAATTTTTTAGAGTAGCAGCCATGTTAGTCTGTATTTGCAAAAAGAAAAGGAGTACTTGTGGCACCTTAGAGACTAACAAATTTATTAGAGCATAAGCTTTCGTGAGCTACAGCTCACTTCAACGGATGCATTTGGTGGAAAAAACAGAGGAGAGATTTATATATATACACACACACACACACACACACACACACACACACACACACACACACACACACACACACACACACACACACACACACACACACACACACACACAGAACATGAAACATGGGCTTATCATACACACTGTAAGGAGAGTGATCACTTAAGATAAGCCGTCACCAGCAGCGGGGGGGGGGGGGGGGGGGGGAAAGGAGGAAAACCTTTCATGGTGACAGGCAAGGTAGGCTAATTCCAGCAGTTAACAAGAATATCAGAGGAACAGTGGGGGGTGGGGTGGGAGGGAGAAATACCATGGGGAAATAGTTTTACTTTGTGTAATGACTCATCCATTCCCAGTCTCTATTCAAGCCTAAGTTAATTGTATCCAGTTTGCAAATTAATTCCAATTCAGCAGTCTCTCGTTGGAGTCTGTTTTTGAAGCTTTTTTGTTGAAGGATAGCCACTCTTACTTCTGTGATCCAGTGACCAGAGAGATTGAAGTGTTCTCCAACTGGTTTTTGAATGTTATAATTCTTGACGTCTGATTTGTGTCCATTCATTCTTTTACGTAGAGACTGTCCAGTTTGGCCAATGTACATGGCAGAGGGGCATTGCTGGCACATGATGGCATATATCACATTGGTAGATGCGCAGGTGAACGAGCCTCTGATAGTGTGGCTGATGTGATTAGGCCCTCTGATGGTATCCCCTGAATAGATATGTGGACAGAGTTGGCAACGGGCTTTGTTGCAAGGATAGGTTCCTGGGTTAGTGGTTCTGTTGTGTGGTGTGTGGTTGCTGGTGAGTATTTGCTTCAGATTGGGGGGCTGTCTGTAAGCAAGGACTGGTCTGTCTCCCAAGATCTGTGAGTGATGGGTCGTCCTTCAGGATAGGTTGTAGATCCTTGATGATGCGTTGGAGAGGTTTTAGTTGGGGGCTGAAGGTGATGGCTAGTGGCGTTCTGTTCTTTTCTTTGTTGGGCCTGTCCTGGAGTAGGTGACTTCTGGGTACTCTTCTGGCTCTGTCAATCTGTTTCTTCACTTCAGCAGGTGGGTATTGTAGTTGTAGGAATGCATGATAGAGATCTTGTAGGTGTTTGTCTCTGTCTGAGGGGTTGGAGCAAATGCGGTTATATCGTAGCGCTTGGCTGTAGACAATGGATCGAGTGGTATGATCTGGGTGAAAGCTAGAGGCATGTAGGTAGGAATAGCGGTCAGTAGGTTTCCGATATAGGGTGGTGTTTATGTGACCATCGCTTATTAGCACCGTAGTGTCCAGGAAGTGGATCTCTTGTGTGGACTGGTCCAGGCTGAGGTTGATGGTGGGATGGAAATTGTTGAAATCATGGTGGAATTCCTCAAGAGCTTCTTTTCCATGGGTCCAGATGATGAAGATGTCATCAATGTAGCGCAAGTAGAGTAGGGGCATTAGGGGACGAGAGCTGAGGAAGCGTTGTTCTAAGTCAGCCATAAAAATGTTGGCATACTGTGGGGCCATGCGGGTACCCATCGCAGTGCCGCTGATTTGAAGGTATACATTGTCCTCACCCATAACTATTTCACATTTGGTGACAAAGTCACAAAGTTCAGCCACCAGGTTAGCTGTGACAGTATCGGGGATACTGTTCCTGACGGCTTGTAGTCCATCTTTGTGTGGAATGTTGGTGTAGAGGGCTTCTACAGCCATAGTGGCTAGGATGGTGTTTTTAGGAAGATCACCAATGGACTGTAGTTTCCTCAGGAAGTCAGTGGTGTCTCGAAGATAGCTGGGAGTGCTGGTAATGAAGGGCCTGAGGAGGGAGTCTACATAGCCAGACAATCCTGCTGTCAGGGTGCCAATGCCTAAGATGATGGGGTGTCCAGGATTTCCAGGTTTATGGATCTTGGGTAGCAGATAGAATACCCCAGGTCAGGGCTCCAGTGGTGTGTCTGCGGATTTGTTCTTGTGCTTTTTCAGGGAGTTTCTTGAGCAAATGCTGTAGTTTCTTTTGGTAACTCTCAGTGGGATCAGAGGGTAATGGCTTGTAGAAAGTGGTGTTGGAGAGCTGCCTAGTAGCCTCTTGTTCATACTCCGACCTATTCATGATGACGACAGCACCTCTTTGTCAGCCTTTTTGATTATGATGTCAGAGTTGTTTCTGAGGCCATGGATGGCACTGTGTTCTGCATGGCTGAGGTTATGGGGTAACCAATGCTGCTTTTCCACAATTTCAGCTAGTGCACGTCGGCGGAAGCACTCTATCTAGAAATCCAGTCTGCTGTTTCGACCTTCAGGAGGAGTCCACCCAGAATCCTTCTTTTTGTAGTGTTGGCAGGAAGGTCTCTGTGGGTTAATATGTTGGTCAGAGGTGTGTTGGAAATATTCCTTGAGTCTGAGACGTCAAAAATAGGATTCTAGGTCACCACAGAACTGTATCATGTTCGTGGGGGTGGAGGGGCAAAAGGAGAGGCCCCGAGATAGGACAGATTCTTCTGTTGGGCTAAGAGTATAGTTGGATAGATTAACAATATTGCTGGGTGGGATACGGGAACCATTGTTGTGGCCCCTTGTGGCATATAGTAGTTTAGATAGCTTAGTGTCCTTTTTCTTTTGTAGAGAAGCAAAACAGACTCCAACGAGAGACTGCTGAATTGGAATTAATTTGCAAACTGGATACAATTAACTTAGGCTTGAATAGAGACTGGGAATGGATGAGTCATTACACAAAGTAAAGCTATTTCTCCCTCCCACCCCACCCCCCACTGTTCCTCTGATATTCTTGTTAACTGCTGGAATTAGCCTACCTTGCTTGTCACCATGAAAGGTTTTCCTCCTCCTCCCCGCCCCCTGTTGGTGATGGCTTATCTTAAGTGATCACTCTCCTTACAGTGTGTATGATAAACCCATTGTTTCATGTTCTCTGTGTGTGTATATATAAATCTCTCCTCTGTTTTTTTCCACCAAATGCATCCGATGAAGTGAGCTGTAGCTCACGAAAGCTTATGCTCTAATAAATTTTAGTCTCTAAGGTGCCACAAGTACTCCTTTTTCTTTTTGTGATAACTTTCATTGACGCTGATGGGAGTTAGTTTTCTAAATCCTTCTTGGCATTAATGCACGGATGAAGCCATATGTTAATAATATACAGGAAAATGCATATTGGATGTATTTATAATTACAGAGATAGTGAATAACATTCATCCCTGGATGTAATGCCATTTACTTCTACTGTGCTACACTGTAAATGAACTTGTGCCCAAAACACTTTTTTCATTATGAAAATGTTACAAATCTTACCTTAAGAGACAAAGCTAAGGTTTTTTTTTAAAGAAGTCAGTGCAATAAATCAAAATGTATTATCCCATAATTCCATTTTCCTGTTCCAACTTTTAGTAAATGCCGTGGGATTTTTTTTCCCTTTTCCTTTTTTTAAATTACACATTGTGTTCCCTTTAAAATTTTGTACTACTTTGAAAGATTCTACCACTTCTAGGGGAATTCACCATTTGCATGGGTAAGGATAATAGCTGTAAATCATACCATTTTTTTAAATGGTAGAAATTTAAGGCTGCCAATTTAAATGAAGATCCAAGCTGTGCTTCTGGCATTCCTGGGGTGGTGGTGGGGGAGGGAGGGACTGCAGTCCTACTAACAGCAAACTGTATGAAAACTATAGATTTAAGGTAACAGGACTGGAAACATCAAGGCTGAGTCACAATGGAGCATAGGGCAATGTGAAGAAGCTTGCTCTGACTCTGCTTTATTAGGATACTTATTAAATAGAAAAATGCTGTCAATCTGTCCCTTTTCTCAAAACTTAAAACCATTTGTTGACAAAAAGTTGTCAACATTACAATGTCTCTAGCTTTTGTGTAATCACTTTTGCCTCTAAGCATATGATTTAGCCACAAATTACCACACTAGCTATTATCATGCCTTTCATAAATTCACTGAAAATAAATTAACCTTTTCTCTCTAGATTGAACTCTCCTATTAATATGAAAATCAGAAACAATTCAGTTCTGTTTTTATCCCAGCCCTTCAGTGCTCCCCAAGCAGAATTGTGACTGCCTAATTAGTCATTTAAGCAAACTTAATTTTAAGAATTAATTTTTAAAAACAATATAAGTGATGTCCTGGAAAGCTTTTCATTACTTCAACTGTGGTTTCAAACATACGATTTGGCAATTAATTATTGCCCTAATTCTTTCATGCTGACCTTGGACCACATCCTCAGCTGGTATAATCAGCATAACTTAATTGAAGTCAATGTTGCTACACCAATTTCCACTTGCTAAAGAATGGGACCTTTCTGTGGAGTAGCTTAAGGATATCTTTAAGGTCATATTGCAGATTCACATGTTAATCAGCATCTCTCTTCCCATTCACAATCATAGACATAATTTGTACCTGTAAATGAACTGTAAACTCTATAGCATTTATTCATGTTCTCAGAAATGTCACAAGACTCTGTCACCGAGGGTGAAACTCGCCTCTTCTCACCAAGAATAAGATACCCCCATCCTGGCTCTTCCATGGCGGTCAAAGGAAAGGATCGTTGTTCTTAGCCCCTGAACAACTCTGGAATAGAGGCTACAACCTTGCTGTGCTTCCTGTGTAGGGGAAGGAGTTTAGGCCATGATTCCGCAGAGAATGATTATCCAAGACTTTTTGTTCCACTTTCCTTCAGCTTTGGTGGCCCATAGCAGATGGTCATAGATGTTTCTCCTCTGTTTTTCATGCCTTACCCAAAAATTTTCATCTCCACGCTCTACATTGTCAAATTCTCTCACAGGCATTCAAAATATTTTTAACAGAACACCAATCCTCCACCTCTTCTTTCTTGTCTCTTTTATAGACTGTGATATAGGCTCTCATTTTGGCTCTCTGCCTCCTTCCTGTAATTCATTTTTTTTTTTTTTTTCCCCTCTAGTGGAAAAAAGTGCAGAGAAAGAGGCGGCTGCAGGAAGTCTCAGCAGGGCAAGGAGACCAAAAACAAAATGGACACCGGGCTGCAACAAACAGGTAAGTCTGCAGCAAAATTGCTGAATTATGTGGTATCTTAGAAAAATGTCAAATTTCAGGGCCTCAGAATCTGCGGAGCCTTGAGTGAGATGAGTGAGGCAGTTCGCACCTCTCAAAGCCACTGTTTCAGGTAGTGATGAGATGGATAAATCTTATGCTGCAAAGAGGGGTGAAGGAACAACTCTGGGCCCAGCAAACCCCACCCCACCCCACCCCAGCAGGACCGTTGGCCATGCTATAGTTAGAAGTGGGTCTTAAAAAAGAAGGCTCTTCAGCACTGCAGGGTAGTGAGCAGAGAGAAACAGACCTGCACTCGCTGCAAAGAGGGGGTTGCACCAGGAGTGTATCCCAAAGAGGAGGACTGCTGCATGAAGCTGGGATTCCCCAGCCTACAAGAGGCCAGTGGTGCAAGCTGTACTGTAGTGGGTATATCACAATGGCGCTGTTGCCACATGAAGGACATCTTGTTCTCAAAATGGTGTCCTCCATGGTGTGTGCGAGCTCATGCCACATAGAGGGCACCATTTTGCAGAGTTAAATGGCGTCCTCTGCATGGCATGCACGCAAGGTCATGCTGGCAGGGGGGTTCCCACATTGGTGGGGGCATTCTGGTAGTTGCCCATTCAGGGACTACACCCCTACATACATGGGAGAATTGCCACCCGCAACGTGCTCCAATAGGAATAGGTTCAGAGGAAGGTGTTTGCTGGATCACAGGTAGCAGACACCTTCCTTACAGTGCCCCAGAGTAGTTTAGATGAACACTGGTTTACGTTTCAATGACTATCTTGCAACAGAAATAAGGACTACTTCTACATGAGGGGTCAGAATTTATAAAATCAGCAAAAATTGGATGAAAGCAGCAAAAATAGAGGTGAGCTAAAATCAATTGATCAACTGGTTGCTTTGTGCCCAGAATTTCCTCCTGTTTATGAATTTAAGAGCTGTTTTTCCAAGGTTGTTTTCTGGATGTGTTTCAATGAGACATTTACAATCTTCTGCAAGACATGTCCACATTAGGGATTTTTGATACAAATTTCCCATTCTTGTTGATACCAGTATAGCCCTAGTGTAGACAAGGTTCCCACAACTGCTGGCATTTTTAACACCATGCTTTTTAGACCTGCTCTGAGCATGATTAGATGACCATATACAAATGCTGAGTGCTCCATAGGCCTTTTATCCATTACCATTTCCCATGATTGCCACTATGAGTAGATTTTTACACCAGTGATAACAGTGGAAATGTTGGCAAAAAAATCTAGTGTAGATAACAGAGGCATCATACCTCTAGGCAGTGCTGCTTGGGAGAGCCACCACCCTTCCCCCCCACACTATCTTTAACTCACTTTTTTTAATGGGCTGGATTTCACTGCCAGGGCACACTACCTCCACAACCCAAAGGGGAGTGCATAGCTCATCATGAGAGGGGTAGTTCAACCAGTTGTTTTTTAACAGATCATTATGTGTATTAGAGATGCACTTCTCACAGACCACAATGAAAACACAGAAGAATCACAGATGGTACCTCTACAAGTAAAACATCTTCTCCCAGTTAAATTAGAAGGCAGTGTGGACTACAAGATACACCACTGGCATGGCACTTATGAGACCTGGGTTCTGTTCCTGGCCCTGCCACTGGCTCCATTGGTAAGTCACTTCAGTTCTATGACTCAATTTCCCCATCTGTGAGTATAATCAGAGCTGGCTGAATTTCTGACATTTCAAAATTTCCCCACAGATCAAAAATCCTGTTTTTTTGTTTTGTTTTTTGTTTTAAATTCATTTTAAAAATACAGGTACATGGTCTTTCTGAAAGGAAAGACTCCCTACCACACCAGCAGCTGTTGACTGAAATTAACATGATTCCTGTCAGGCTTTGGGATTTGGGGCAACCCAGGAAGCCAGCTATGGGGGGTCCCTAGCCCCAAGGCACTCTAAATGGCAGGGCTGCCATGGATCTTGAAAGCCTTGGGGTCTCCAACACTGCACCAGTCACCAAACCAGTAAAAGGTGATGCCATTTTAGATTTAATATTGGTAAATAGAAAGGACCTCATGGAAGAACTACTTGTAGAGGACAACCTTGGTTTGAGTGATCATGAATTAATTCAGGTTAAATTAAATGGAAGGATAAATAAAAATAGATCTTCAACTTAAAGTCCTTTTTTCAAAAGAGAGCTTAAAAAATTAAGAATTAATTAAAGGAAGTTGACTGGATTAAAGAACTCAAGGCTCTGAAGCTGGAGGAGGCTTGGAATTATTTTGTCAGAGTTGCAGAAACAGTGTGGAGCCTGCATCCTGAGCAACATGAGAAAAAATGTGTAGGGAAGGGCTGCAGATCAAACTGGATGAACAAGCATCTCAAAGAGGTTAAGAGAAAGCAGAAAGTCTACAAGGAATGAAAGGATGGATCAGCAAGGAAAGCTACCTCTTGGAGGTCAGGAAGTATGGGGATAAAGTGAGACTTTCCAAAAGCCAAGCAGAGCTGGACCTCACAAAGGAAATTAAAACCAACAGTAAAAGGTTCTATAGCGTATAAATAAAAAACACACAGAATGTGTCCACTAAGAATGGGGTGGAGATTTAAGATAATGTAGGTATGGCCCAACATCTAAATGAACACTTTGCCTCAGTTTTTAATAAGAGTAAGGAGCTTGTGGACAGTGGCAGGGTGGCTAATGGGAATAAGGATAAGGAAGTACATTACTACATCTAAGGTGGAAGTCAAACTCAAACAGCTTAATGGGACCAAATCAGGAGGGCCTGGATAATCTCCACCCAAGAATATTAAAGGAACTGGCATAGGAAATTGCAAGCCCAATAGCAAAGGGTTTTGAATGAATCCATAAATTTGGGGATCATATTCTATTATTGGAGAATTGCAAATATAGTACCTATATTTAAGAAAGGGGGGGGGAAGTGATCTGGAAAACTAGAGGCCATTAGTTTGACTTCAACTGTATATAAGACCATTTGAAATTTTGAAAGAGAAAGGACATGGAGGTAAATAGTAACTGGGATAAAATACAACATGGCTTTACAAATGGTAGATTGTGCCAGACCAACCTTTATCTTGAAGATTGGGATTAGTACAAGAACTGAAAGGTGGATAAAGAACCAGTTAAAGAGAAGATAGCAATGGGTCATATTAAAAGATAAATTGTCAGGCTTGAGGTAGGTTACAAGTAAAGTTCCTCAAGGATCTGTCTTGGGACCAATCTCATTTAACATTTTCATTAATAACCTTATCACAAAGTGTAAGTGTGCTAATATAATTTGCAGATGACACAAAATTAGGATGTACTGCCAATATGGAGGAGGACAAAAATATCATGTAAAGATCTGGATGACCTAGAAAACTGGAGTAATAGAAATGGAATGAAGTTTAACAATGCAAGGTCATGC
The DNA here is from genome assembly GCF_009764565.3 of Dermochelys coriacea. Lineage (NCBI taxonomy): Eukaryota > Metazoa > Chordata > Testudines > Dermochelyidae > Dermochelys > Dermochelys coriacea. The sequence continues at coordinate 184,395,025 of NC_050068.2, read as the reverse complement.
ACTTATGGAGTAACAACAAGAATTTTTGCTATAAACTGGGAATTTATCAGTTGGCAGTAACTGGTGAGGAGAAAGCCTTAGTGTATAGTCATCCTGTGATCAGCCATGAGTAATCAGTGTGATGCAGCTATGAAAAAGACTAATGCAATCTTAGAAGGCATTAGGCAAGGTTTTTCTAGTAGAGCAAGAAAACGTTGTTACCATTCTATAAGGGACTGGTGAGACCTCATCTGGAACACTGTGCAATTCTAGTCTCCCATCTTTTTAAGAAAGATGAATTCAAACTGGAATATGTGCACAGAAGGGCTCCTAGGATGATCAGAGGAATGGAAAACCTACCTTCTGAGATGAGACTCAGAGCTTGGCTTGTTTAGTTTAACCAAAAGAAGGCTGAGAGGATATCTCTGAACTATTTATAGAGAGCAAAACACCAGTGAGGGTAATAGCATATGTCCCACCATGACTGCTGTTGGCAAATAACTCCAATGGCTGGAGATGGCATCCTAGGTGATGAGGGTTCTCAGTTACTACAGATAATTTCCAGCTGTCTGGCTGGTGAGTCTTGCCCACATGATCAGGGTCTAACTGATTTCCATATTTGGGATCAGGAAGGAATTTTTCCCTCAGGTTAGCTTGGCAGAGACCCTGTACTTTTGTTTTGCCTTCCTCTGTGGCCTGGTGTACAAGCCACTTGCTTGGTTTGAAGAGTAAATGGTGGATTCTTAGATCTTGAAGTCTTTAAATCAAGATTTGAGGAAGTAAGTGACTTAGCCAGAAGTTATGGGCCTATAACTGGAGTGGGAGAGTAAGGTTTTGTGGCTGAGCTGTGGAGGAGGTCAGACTAGATGATTATGATTGTCCCTTCTGGCCTCAAAGTCTGAGTCCACATGGCAAGGCTTCCCTGGAAGCTGTAGACACTGGCATCTCTTCCGAGGACTCTCAGGCTCCTGTGTCCATGGCAGGGAGACTGGGAGCCCTGGCTTGAGTCAAGTGTTTCCAGACATCTTGCCTCTCTAGGAGGAGGGGAACTGCACAGGTTGAAGAGGTGAGGTGCTGCTTAGTCTGAGATAATCCATTATTTCAAGTGAAGAAATCTCCTTTCAAGGGAGGAGTACAGGAGCAGTTCCCAGTCATTTTTGTGGAGGAAGAGGATCCAGTCAACTGATTCTCTAGAGCAACAGAAAGGAAGTCCTGAGTGGTTTCCTGTTGCTAAATTGCTTGACTGTCAGCATTGTTGGCTGATAGGTCAGAACAAAACAAAAATTGGAACTGTCCAAAATGAAGAGTAGAAACAGGAAATGTAGGAACAATGATTATGGTTTTTGTTGTCAATGGCTAGCTTTAAGCTGGGGGCGGGGGGAAGGGACAGGGTATTGTAATACACTACAACTGTTTCCTGGAAATAGTCTGCCTTCTCTAGTCTGCATTTGCCACTGTGCTGTTGGTTGCTTTGAGTGACATCACCACCATGCTGCCCCCTTGCATTCCCACCAGCCTTCCAAAACAAATTATATTTGTGTGGAATTATTGAAGCATTTCATTAGGGTAGTGGACAAGGATACCCTCTACATTCTTCTTCTCACTGCCACTGAGTTTAGAAAAACGTTTTTAACAATGTTCAACAAACGGCCTTGGATTTTCAAGGACTGAGTGGTGCTGTAAATAAAAAATGTTTAGTGTCAAAATGGACGTTATTTGTAGTGTCTTGGGCTACATTTGTATGCACTAGCAAGTAACTATTATTTAGAGAGCCTGCAGCTACGCTTCATAAGCAGCATGGAGTGCAAGTGAAGAGGTGGCATTGGTTTATGCTATCATACTATTGAGAAGGTAAGGTAATCTATTTTTAAATAAGAATTGACATGGAACCTCAGTGATAACCATCTCTCTGCTTATATTAAAGTAGATCATTCTTATATAACATGTTCCTCAAGGCTCATAAAAGACAACAGTGCCAAACATTATGCAGTATTTGGAAAATGCTATTTACTTAAAATGTTTTCTGCTTTTATTATCTAAACTCATTCCTTTGGTGAAAGTCCCTATGGCAGATTGAGTTACATGTAAGATCTCATTCCAGGAAGCCTGTATTAGAAAATCTGATAGTGATAATAAAAAAGTGGCATTGTTGAAACTATCTGGCAGTGGGCTGCTACACGATCTGGGCAATTTTTCTGCCATCAAATTCTGGCAAGTGGCTGGAAACAAATCAAATACACCTCTGAATGTATGCACTATTGCAGCACAAAAACTGTGTGTGTGTGTGTGTGTGTGTGTGTGTGTGTGTGTTCATAACTTGCTTGAATGCCGTTCTTGTTTAAATGGAGGATATAAATTGTGCAGAAGAAAGTGTACAGGGGCCATTATCTGGACAGGATGGCTAAAAACATGGATGCATATAAACTTGTGGACTCAGGCCACATCCTGCTACAACCTTCTGTGAGGTGAATCATAGAGGGGTTGCAGAGTAGTCATTCTAGGATATCTAACCTAAAGCAGACAATTTCTAGTCTGTCTTCCTGGTTGTCATTTTTCTAGTGCGCATGTATATTCATCACCAACTGATTTACCCTGATTTGCTCTTGGCAAATATTACTTGGTAACCATAAGGAGGGGCTAGGGAGGGGCCTCCATAATCCCCGTGGTATTATAAAGAATTCAAGCTCCAAACCCCCATATCCAGACTCATCCATGAGGAAGGCCACCTCCTGTGTGCTGCTATCCAGGCTCCCACTAGCAGCACGCAGTCACTAATCTCCTCCTTGACTACCCGCTACTTTCAGCTCTATTGAGGAGGATGATTTGAGGATAACAACATTAACGTTTGGGACTGCATATTGTATTCTCACAGATCTGAGAACACTGAAGGTGGGCATGCCACAGAGCTATCTCCTCCTTCTCCTTCAATGCCCTCCTCAAAACTTTTTTTCCTTGATGCCTACAAAAAACTTGATAATGGTTAGGCTGCTAGTGGACAGAGACCCCTACTGACTCATATTCTGTATTCATCTGTTCTCTCTTGTGTTATACTTTGACTGTAAGCCCTTGGGGGCGGGGACCATCTTTCTGTGCTGTGTTTGTACAGCATCTAGCACAATGGGATCCTGGCCCAACACAAGGGCTCCTAGGTGCTACAGTTATACAAATAGTAATAGAGCAGTGCCTCACTGAATTTGCTCTGGAGGCCCCAACACTCCTCTTCCTCACACTCTACAGCTTACCAACCTGAAGTGGGATAGATGGAGGTCTTTCCACAGGCTCCTGGAGAGGGGAGAATACGATGATATGTTATCCCCTTCTGTAGATTCAAGGGTCTTTATCACTGATGATATTTTCTGCAAACTTTCTAAATAAACCCATGTGCTGTTTTTTCTTTTGAAAAAATGGGGGTATGAGCATGAGGTGGTTAGATAAGAGCTAGGGCAGGGCAGCCATGAGCGAGGATGCATCTTGATGAAATCGGGTGTAAATGTGCCAGCAATAGGCCCGTATGTCTCTCTGACCAACAGACAGGGTCCAATAAAAGATACTACCTCACCCCCCTTCTCAGCAATCATGATGATAGTTGGCATACAATTTAACATGATAAACTAGCCAAATTTATGAGTTGGGTATTGGGCAAATTTTCCAACTTCTCTGCCATGTTACTGATCATGGGTTATTTGAACACCACAGGCTGCAATGAATCCTTCTGCTTACGATTGTCTCTGTTTTCACATATAGATTGTTGGCATCTCAGAGAAGCCCATTTATGCAGGAAGTAAAACAGATTTAATGAACGGTGGAAAATACATGATATTTCAACAATGACCACAATAATAATGATGTACAGATAATAGCTGGCTATGTACCTGTAACTGAATTGCTTCAAATTTATCTCCTCTTTAGACATTTTCCCCACTCAGCAGTAGTAACAGAACAAAAGAGCTGTATATCCTACAAATTTGCTAATAAAAAATAACATTGCCTGCTAACATTGCCAACAATTGTGTACCACTTTGCACTAGGGTACTGACAACATTCTTTTTGAAGTATGTATAACTAGCTAAACATCTGTGTTTGACTAGGGTAAAAGCTCTAGCACTTGTTCTTGGAGTGCCTAAAGTCTTCCATGTATTAACAAATCCTACCCTGTGAATTGCATCACCCTGGGGTCATCCAGACCAATCACAATAGCACAGAAGTCCAGGGTATGAGTTTCTTGTTCAAAACTAGATTGCGACTTGGAGTGTAATGCTTGCACAAGAGAGTGAGAACCTCTATTACATTCCTGCCTGGATTCAGTTTGTGAGCTTTGGGATGCAGTATAGAAAGGCAGGAAGTGGATTCCTCCTTCCCCCCCACGCACTTATTTACTGGTCAGAAATTACTTCCTCCTGGGGGTAAGGAGAAATAATGGCTCAGAGATGTCTAAAGTCAAAATCTAAATCCTTACATAAGAATACAGAAACTGAAGATCTCAGGCAACTCCAGATCCACAAAGCAATGGAAATTTAACTGTTTCAACAATCGAGACAAAATCTAAGAGAATACACAATCATCCTAGGTATCCATTTCCAGCACCAGTGTTACAGTAAATGTTAGGATAATTTTTAAAAGTTATACATTTTCACAAGTAATTTAGGAGACTGAGGTTCCTAAGTGCCTTTTAAAAATGGAACTTAGGTTCCTAAGTCACTTAAAGTGCTTTTGAAAAATTTATCCATAGACAGATTTAATTACACATCTGAGCTTTGATTCCCTTTTCTTTAACTTTTTATACAATACCATAATAAATAAAAATCTACAGAGAAGTATTTTTCCAGAGCAAACTGCTGAATGAATGGAATAGAACATGCATTTTAAATATCTCCTTAATTGAGAGGATTTGTTTGGGGAATTTTAGTCTCTCTGGGGTTGGTTTAAATCAAAAAGAAAATTGAGATTAGAACTTCAGTAATAATTTCCAATAAGAAAAATAATCCCTGTATCTTTTTACATGTTTCCCACATCACTGAAAGGATATACATCACTTCTTCCATAACTAGTAAGTTCTGACGTCTGCAACATATCATGTATGACAACATTTTGGTTTCAGGTAGAGATGAGCAAATTAATGCTTTCAAGTATTGTGGATTCAAAAGTTCAACTCAAACTCTAAAAGTATTAGGTTCAAATTCCACTTAAGAAGAACTGGGAATATAGGAGCAGAAAGTAGGTTGAGAAAAAAAACCAATAAAAATAGAATATACATCTGTCTACACACACACACACAATATAATACATACATATAACAATATTAAATATGACAACTCTGTTAACAGAGCATTACGGTTGCATAGTTAGCACAATTAGGGGTTTGCACAACACCATAATTCTTCTACCTCATATATATGCACACATTAGAATAGTTTTTAATTACATCAGGGCATCCTATTTCTCAAATAAAATATTCATTTTTCCTGTAACCTCAGCTATACATTGATTATTGTTAATCTGTATGTATACTATTTTCATGGACACAGTGGTCCAATTCAAGGCCTAGATTCTCAAACCCAGTTACAGCCCTTTGTGCCACTCATGTGGCATGAAAGGGCTCTAACCCAGCCAAAAATTATCAAGCAGAACATTCCCTGATCTGAGTGGAAAACTCTGCTGGTGGATCAGTGCCTCCCTTCCCCAGATAGGAGACATATTGGTGGTAAAAAGGGGATGAGGCAGAGCTACACTATGCTACATCTATCATCCCCTGGCATACAATCTATTCAGATTGGGGCCAGGTGTTGGGGCCAGGGATGCCATTCGGAATCAGGGAGCCAGAACAGGTTCCCTGACATTTCCCCTTTCTCCCACACCAAATGGAGGCACGGGAGGGCAGCTGCCCAGAAGACTTTATATGATCATTCTCCTCTCTCTAAGGTATGCTTTTTAATACTTGTGTGTCAGCAACACAGACTTCCTTACATGTAGTTCAGGGGATGAAACAGTTAAGTTAACCTATTGCAGTAGCTCTCTCTAAACTCAACTGTCTCGAGAGCTATTAGGGTGACCAGATAGCAAGTGTGAAAAATCGGGACGGGGGTGGGAGGTAATAGGTGCCTATGTAAGAAAAAGCTCCAAAAATTAGGACTGTCCCTATAAAATCGGGACATCTGGTCATCCTATGAGCAATCAGGTTTTAACTATTAGTCTGTGTTACTTTTGCAAATAGTAAGTTGTGTAACTAAGTGACTTTCATGGACTTCTGCTTATCATACTCTGAATATGTAATACACAGTACTACAAGCAGTATTACATGCATATGGAAAGCTGGGGAGAGGAAAAAAAAGACTGTTTGGTATGCTATTGTATTATTTGAAAAATAAAATGTAATCATGGATCTCAGGCCCATCAATAGAGTAAGTCCAAATTTACACCAATGTAGGAGAACTCGGAATCAGGCCTGACTTGTAATGGCTTTCTAACTCAAAGGGACAGAATGGCTTCTGGAGCTCCCTGGCTGCATTTGGAGGAGCGGGGGACAGGAGGATGCGGGCGGTAAAGGAAGCAAAGCAATTTGTGACACTCTTAAGGAATGTAGCATACTCTCAACCCATGCAACTAACCAGATCTACTGACTGTTGAATGGTGATGGTCGTGGTGGGGAAACAAATCATGACTCCACCTCCTTTCCTCCCCTTTCCAGTTGGTTGCCCACAGGGAGGGAGCATCTTGGTAGCAACCAGTCTTCTCCAAATTGAAGCTTCAATGCTAGCTGACCCTTGCATACTCTGCATAAAGGGCAGCGGGGAAAGGGGGGACAATTTACTCCCGCTCCACAGCTACCTACAAGTGATTGGAGAGGGCACAATCTATCCAATTAGTAAGTGTGGTGAGAATAAAACCAAAAATTTCCACGCTACATCTTTTCCGAATATTTTTTCATTTTAGAGCATGGCACAAGTTCTGACTGGAGTGAGACAGTTTTAAAACGTAGAAAATGTGGCATATTTCTGTAATGAAAACCTTACTTTTCCTTTCATTTTTCTTTTTGAAACACAGCTCAGCTTGATAGATTTCCATTCTGAAGTTATCTTAGGCCAACCAATAAAACATGTCTTCAAAACTCATAGTCAAACCTGCAGTCTGTAGGGGGAAAAGTGTTTATCTTGGAAGGTCAGCAACTGTATATAAATATTATAAATAACTCAATTACATTGCATAATTCCCATGATTACCAAAGCCCCCCATTGATTATTCACAATGGTACTTCATTAGGACAGTGATAATGAAATGTTTATTTTAATAGCTGTTCTCTCTATAGACACACTGGATCCTAGAAGCATTAGGTTAAGAATACTTCAGTTAAGTGACTGACTGTATTAACACAACAGGGAGAACTGGCAGGCTTCAAACTCTGTGGCTGCAATAAAGAAGACAGGACATGACTGAAATGTGTCTTTGTTCTGTCATCATTCACTGTGTTTTAATATACTGCATTTTAATATTAAATATTAGTGATATGCATTTAGCATTGTGTCGTAAGTGGAGAGCAAAAGTTAAATAAATAAGGGCCAGATTTGTCCACACCGGCACTAAGCAGACATTTGATATTTATACTTGCACAACTTCTAGCCTTATTTTAATGGATAGCACTTTTCCTACAAATTGAGGCTGTAACATCTATATTCAAGCAAGTAAGGAATTTGCGTGGTATTCAAAAGAAATGTTATGTACTGAATTATATCAGAAAGAAGACCTATGCTTTACACAGGATTCTAAATCCCAGAAAGAAGAAAAAGACCAGAAATACTGAGGTACACAGAGTTTTTATCTAATAAATTACTACTAAGTACACCTTAATCCTGGATTAGTCCCATTGAAATATATGGAGTTGTTTGAGAGGTAAGGTGCTGTGTACCTTGAGTAAGGGTGGCGGAATCAGGCCCTAAATTAGTAATGCAAACAATAGCATCTGACTTTGTCACATATGACCTGGAGAAGTTAGATTTCCTCTACTGTCACCACGTGAAAATACCCCTTATTCTGTAGCATGAGCTACTGAGCAATATACAGAGCCCATCAGAGAATCCAGCTGCCATCCCATTACCCTACCCCAAGCTATTATCAATCTGTCTGGATCAAAAGGCATTTGTAATTTCTGCAATCAATCAAGAAACTACTAAAGATGCAATTCCAGCAGTTGAAATTCAAAAATCCATTTAAAATATAGAGGTACCGTAATCTGTACAAAATGATTAGATTTCACACAACTGGTGGACTATTTTGACAATTTAATCCTCAAAAATCTGTAGGAATAACTGTACTGAAAACACTGAGGCATCAGCACAGCATGATGCAAGTCTCTGATCTCAAGTTAATCTTTCAAATAAGAAGACCAAGAATGGAATTTAGTTTCTTATGCAGTTGAGGATTTTCTATTACATTTTACAGGCAGTAAAGGCCTAAAAGGGAATTCATTTGCTATTTCTCATTATCCTTTCAGTTTATCCCCTCACGTTCCTCCATTAATCTTACAATGGACCCAGCCCAGTACCTTCTGATGTAGACAAGACTCGCATTGGGAAGTCTCGGTTAGAAGCTTGAGGGAAAAGTGTTAGAAGACATAACAAATGAGGTTGTGATGCTTTCAGGGTTCACCCAGACCAGTAAGGGATTGTGTCACCACCTGCCCTGTTACCCTGGGAGCTTCTATGCTGTGCAGCTTTGGCTCAGAGCACGGACAGCCTGCTCCCAGCACAGTAACCTCAGCTTGGCTTCCAACAGCCTGGTTATTCCTTGCATGGTGACACCAACAGCCTCTCCAGTCTCCTCTGCACTGATCAACCCCTCCCAAAAAGTTTATCAAGTTCACTGCACTTCTAAAGAGACAATACACAGCACTGGCCTGTTAGTTTGGCTGAGGGTCTCACCTTTCAGTTTGAAACACCGCACTGAGATGGTTGTGTAATAAAAGAAGATTAAGTATGTTAACGAAGAGCAGGTATTTAAGTGACACCAAGTAGAAGGAATTGAGATAGACACAGTTACAAACAAACAAAAGTAAAAATACACTTCCAAGATTAAAATCTAACCTAAGAAACTAGAGTCTTTTGTTCAACGTAGTCTGTCACCTCAGTAGTTCTTCCAGCATGGCTGGCCAGTTTTTAGCCAGGATCCAGTACAAACCTCAAAGTGCTTGGTTTCTTTTCCTCTTCAGGTGAAGGATGCCAAAATGTTTTTTTCTCTCTGCTTATATCCTCAAAAATTTATTTGTTTTCAAAGTCAGGAAGCCCTCCTCGGGGCTCCGCTTGCTGTGTGTCCCCCATCCCCCACCCCGGGGATACTTAAATGTCTATCTCTACCACTCAAGTTTCATGGCTTTGTTTGTCTTTTATGTAAATGTACTTCCATTGGCTCCCCTTGCTCAATTTAAATTATAGACATGTTCAAGCCAGCAGGACCATATTCCTTTGTCTAGGGTGGGAAGATTTAAAATCATACCTGCCAATGCATTAAAAACATATTTCCAGCACATATTTATAATATTTCCTCTATCACTGTACACACACCAGGCCACAAAATGAATGGCCAGTGTGTTACCGGTTCGGAGATGATACCTTACACAACACCTTTTAGATACAGATTATGACATCAGTGAGTTGGGGTACACTAAGCTAGTCAGGCCAGCTGAGACTCGCTGCTAGATACTGGAGAACCCCTGGCCCTCTGGCATTGGGGTGCTCTTGGGATCACAGATACGGTACATCTTCAAAGGGTATAGCTACATTGCAACCAGGTTGTGTCGGTACAGGAGCTAGCTTGAATATGTCTATACATGGTGCAATCACACCTCCCAATTGTTGTATGGAACTGTCATACTCCAAAGATTCTTGCACAGAGGTGCAAAGTGTGAACAGTTCATCACAAATAGCAATATGCAATAGCAAAAACAGGCTCCACCGAACTAATAACCTTTCCACCACCCACCCCAGCACAGATGCATGGGAGGGTGCAGATTAGAGCACAGGATGGATGGGCCCTTGGCTGCACACCACCCCTACACAACGTGCCAGGGTCGTAGTTGCACCAGCACAATTTACCCTCTTCCCCTGGAGCAGTATGGTAATCAGGAAGGACATGGTGATTCTATGGGCATGTCTACACTACGAGGACTACACAGTGGCGCAGCTGCAGTGACGCCACTGCAGTATAGACGTGCTATAGCAATGGAAGGGGTTTTTCTATCACTATAGTAAATCCATCCCCCAGACCTCCAAAAGGCAGTAGCTAGGTGTGACATTCTCCAGGGTAAAATCAGGACTGTTGAACAGTTGTGTCCCTCTCAATTCTCCAAGCTAGGATGCCTTTTACACTGCTTCACTGTGAGAGCAATCCTTCGTGGTCTGCCCACACAGCCTCCAGCAAGTAAATCACCCTCAGCTATGCTGTATGAGTACTATAGCTTGTAAGCCAACCACCCGTGAATTATATTACAGAGAAACACCAGCCAATTCCCAGTCCCAAACTTGTCCCCAGAAATGCATGTCCTGTACTGCCCAGTACCCTCCCGGACAATACAAGCTCATAGAAAGTCCATCATTTCATTAACAGAAAAATTATATGCACACATCTTGTTACCCCAAATGGAGTTCTCAGACACTTCAATCTAAACACACTGGTTTAGATTAAACAAAAAAAAAGTTTATTAACTACAGAAAGATAGATTTAAGTGATTACAAATAATGAAGCATAAAAGTCAGAATTTATTACAAAGAAATAAAAGGTAAAACACAAACTAAAATCTCCTTCACCACATGTTCTAGCAGACTTACTGGCTGAATCTTCCAGTCAGGATCTCTCCCCAATCCAATGATGCTTCCTTTGTCTGTCAAGTGTTGTTGATGCCATGAGTAGAGATGAAAGGACAGATGATTTGTATCATCTGTTCTCGTTTCTTATAGTTATTTTCCTCTTTGAAAGTCATCTCCAGCTGAGGCTCAGGAGGGAGAAAGTCTGTTTGCACAGGAACCTCCAGCTGTTCCATTGTCAAAATGTATATTTCTCACTCATACCCTTCTTCCTGGCCACTTAACCAGGTGATTGTCCATTTGATTATGTTGACTCCTTTCTGAGGAGTCAGTTTGCCTTTTGCCTCTGAGGAACTGGTTTGTGCCTGCTTTTCCCAGATTTAGAATATGTGTTAGTAACATCATACAGTAGAATCTTAACTTTACATACAACATTGCCACACATATTTTGCCAGGACAATAATGATTAGTAAATTATGAGTTTTCAAATGATACGTCACAAGGCATACTTTGTACAAAATCCATTATAGTTTTGTAAAAAGGGTGAGCATAGGGATACAAACTGTTACACTAGGTCAAAGGAAGAATTCTTCTGTCAACCTAGTAGGTCTTTGGTCAATTTAACCACATCGCTTAGCTAGGTTGATCTAAGCTTTAGGTGTAGACAGTGATGAGCTGCCAAAATCTTAACAACCAGTTCCCTCCTCACCCCAGGAGGGGGTCATGGCCCTCCCCACCCCCCCCCAGAACCTCTTCCCCATCCACCCCCCTCCCCTGACTGCCCCCGGAACTGAGCAGGAGGGTTTCGTAGGCCACCGTAGTGGGTGCCCACCCCGCCCTGCCCCTAACAGCCAGAGGGACCTGCCGGGGGGGCGAGGTGGGGAGTCTTTGCAGTGCTTACCTGGGGCGGCTCCCGGGAAGCATCTGGCAGGTCCCTCTGGCTTGTAGGAGCAGGGTAGCAAAGCTGGGGGGGAAGCAGGAGGAGCGGTCGCTCCCCCACTGATCACATCAAAGTGGTGCCTTAGGCACCGACTCTCTGGGTGCTCCGGGGCAGGAGCCCCCACGGGGAAAATTTGGTGGGTGCAGAGCCCCCACCGGCAGCTCCCCTCCCAGCCCCGCTCCTGGCCCCAGCTCACCTCTGCCTGCCTCCTTCCCTGAATACGCCGCCCCACTCTGCTTCTCCACCCCCGCCACCGGCTTCCCGCGAATCAGCTGTTCACGCGGGAAGCCTGGGAGGGTTGAGAAGCAGGCAGCGGCTTCACGCTCAGGCCCAGGGAGGCGGAGGTGAGCTGGGGCGGGGAGCAGTTCCCCTGCGCACGCCCCCTGGGTTACTTGCTGTGGTGCGGGCAGCCCTCCTTATGCCCCCCCCCGCCCCAGCTCACCTCTGCTCTGCCTTCTTGGGCCTGATCGCGAAGCCCCTGCTTGCTTCTCAGACCTCCCAGGCTTCCCGCATGAACAGCTGATTCGTGGGAAGCCAGGGGAGGGGCCGGAGAAGCAGAGCGGGGCAGCACGTTCCGGGGCAGAGGTGAGCTGGGGCCGGGCCCAGGGCAGGGAGCTGCTGGTGGGTGCTCTGAACCCACCAAATTTTCCCCATGGGTGCTCCAGCCGGTTCTAAAAGGGCTTCTAAATTTAACAACCAGTTCCAATGAACCGGCTCCAGCTCACCACTGACAGAGAGCACACCTCATTGCTCTTAACTCAAGGCAGATCTTTATCTTGGGAACTATTGCTGCCTTGAACCTCTTTCAATAAAAGTAAACAAATTAACTTGCCTGTATGCCACTCATACATGTCACTCATGTGGACAAGACATTGGGAAAACCCCTCTGAAATAAAAAAAGAGATTAC